>NW_008795382.1:806565-887386 GCF_000699145.1 Aptenodytes forsteri | reverse complement strand
CCATAGGCTGGGGCTGCCGGGCAACGTGAGCCCGCCCCCTCCCTGCACCTGAGAGAGAGCCTTACGCCAACTGCGTAGGGGGATGCCGGGCCACCGCGCCAATTCCGTAGTGGCGCGGAACCAGCCGTTTTTTCCCTCCTCGCGGCAGGCCAGCGCAGCCTTACGGAATTGACGTAAAGTGTCTCGGCTCGGCCTGTCCGATTTCCTACCTGGGGCCACTACTCCTTGCGTAAACTGCGTAATCCCGCCCGCCGTCCGGGGAGAGGGCTCTCTGCAATTCAGAGAGCTCCTGCAGCTACGTGGGTTAGGAGCGGCCAAGCCTGCACTTAGGAACGTCACTTACGTAAAGCCCCTCAAAGAGGTTAGTGTTTCTTACGAATTCTCCGTAATGTCGTCAACGCGGGCGCTGCACCTGAGAGAGCT
Source organism: Aptenodytes forsteri (assembly GCF_000699145.1). NCBI lineage: Eukaryota > Metazoa > Chordata > Aves > Sphenisciformes > Spheniscidae > Aptenodytes > Aptenodytes forsteri. The sequence goes on along the minus strand of NW_008795382.1, from coordinate 886,963 downwards.
CCCGTTGCGCAAGTGCCGTAGGTGCTAGCGTGTCGGGCGCAGAGTGCGTAAGCGACGCGGTAGGGTCCTCCCCATCCCTGGCTGAGGGGCGGCCGGGCCTGGCGGCGCGGCGGGAGGCCGGCGTGTGCGGGGAGGATCGTCCCTGCCCCGTCTCCGCTCAGGGCGGGGAGGAGGAGCCGCCGCCCCCGCGCCGGGGCACCTCGGCGGGGACTGGGCGTGTGGTTTCACCGTCACCCGGCCCCGCTTGCAGCGGCCCTGAGTGTTGAGTGTAAATACTCACCACAGGCAGACCCGTCCCCGCCGGGGCGGGGGGCGGGGAGGTGCTGGGCTGCTGACAGGGGAGGGAGGGATGGGGCAAGGCTGAGGGGAGGGGGCGAAGGCGGGGGTGAGGTGTGAGGCAGGGCCCTGGCACCCCTTACCCAGGCGGTGCGCATCCTTGATGGATTTTAGATCCCACTGCAAAACCTAACGCAGCGCAGAAAGTAGTTTCCTAAATTGAGCGTTTCCATGTGAGTAGTTGTTCTCCGTATGGAATCCTTAGTGGTTGTCTGAGGACGTTAGAATCAAGGCAGCTTTGTGGTGTGTTTAGGCAGGTCGGGCTTCACAAGGAATACGGCGTTCAGTGATCTCCATCTTTCTCTTTTAGAAATCAAGACAAATGGGTTCAAGTTAGCTTTCAGCAGCCCTGCGATAACTCTTCCTAATCCCAGACATCTGACTGTTCTAGAGCAGATGGGCACTACGGTGAAGTTGAAGAGAGAGCTCCAAGTACTGTTGTTCATCAAACTCTTCAGAGAAGCGCTAGCATGCCAAAACCTTTAGGTACGAGGAGGGAGGGTTGAGTCTGGTGTCTTTTTTTTCTTTGTATGTGCGTTCTATAGAACCTTTATGGTTTTGCTTCAACATTCAAATGGCCGATATCTTCACATGAGTGCTTCAAAATGTCTGCCAGGTTTTCTAGGCTAAGTGCCTTTTCAAACTCAGCTTTCAACATATAAGTCCATGGCAATCGTATTTAATAGCACTTTTTACACTTTTTAAAAATAATTTTATATAGGCTCTAAAGATGAAAGACAGTTGACTGGGGAGCTCTGTGCCAAAATAATCAGTACACAACATGCTGTGCTGAAGCGGCCTATGAGGGAACTTTGGCAAAAGGCAGTAGGATCAGGAGATTTGCAATGCTGAAGTGAAACAGTAACTTTCATTCAAAAGAGTGATTTGCAGCATTAGGGTGGAAGTAGAAAACACATGTGCATTAATAACTTTACATGTAGTGAGAGGTCCAGCTTGTTCAAATTAAACTTACATTTTGTATACTTCTTTGCAAACCTGTGGCTAAAGTGTCACCCTAGTTCTGAACAGTCAGACATAGCTCTACTTCTGTTACAAACTTTTATCTCACGATGTTTAAGGATTGAAAGGAGAAACAAATCTGAGGAATCTCAATTACTGCTTTCAAGTCTAGAATCGAGAGGTTTCAAAGCAATGAATGAGTTTAGCTAAATCTTCTGTGTGGCCTTAAAATATTAGTGTAGGCCTTGAGAAGGGGGAAGAAAATAATAGCTAGAAAATCAAGGACTGGTCCAAGGACTTCATGTGAGAACATTTTTATTTGAAATTGATTGCAGCGAATAGAGATACAGTACAAATATAGCCCAGAGGAAGGCTGCTGGAGGAGACAGTAGAGTGGGAAGGGGCAGCTGTGAAAAAGTGGTGGCTGTGCAGCGAAGCTGGAAATGTAGTAAGGAGAGAAAAATCTGCAAGAGATGGCATCTCAGATAGTGAAGCTTTTGCAGAGGCAGAAGAAAGATATTTTCAGATGTGGTCTGAGTGAAATCTTGAATTTTCCTGTTGAGTTCTCCCTTGGGCTAATGATTTGCCAAGGGCAAAAACACAGAGGAAAGGGGATTGATGGATTAATTTTGAATACAGGGGATTGGAAGAGCTTTGGAGCTGCAGTACAAGGATGTAAATTTAACAAGGAAAAAAACATCTGAGGTTTGGAAAAAAAAAGTTAATATCTGTCTCTAGGCTTCATGGAATAAAGAGGAAGAAAATTGAATTTATATCTCAATAAGAGATGGGGACTTGAATTGTGCCAAAAGCAACCTGGGATTAGAGTTACCTTGATGAAAGTTAAAGTAATTAACAATAATTATGCTCTTTCTTGGGACAAAATGCTGGCATAGAAAGATTTTTTTTTTTAAATATATAACTATGATGGAAATAATGTGTGTTTCCTGCAGATCTTTTCATAGAAATATTTAAGACATTGTCATGTATTCTTGAATGTCACCAGCATCCCCAAGGCAACTGCGGGAATCACAAAGGCTGACGAGTTGCAGAGACTAAGTTAGGTGAAACACTTTGCCAGAGGTCACACATACAACAAGTAGCATAGTCTGGATTAGAATTCCAAGCCTTGTGCTCATTCCAGTAGGCTGTCCTCACAGTCGTGAGTAGAAGCAAATCTAAAAGGTGATAGTATCTTTGAAAATACAAAGTATATGTCATTAGCATGTAACTTGGAAATTTTTTTTTTTTTTTAAAGAGGTTGATGATCTAAGTGATTCCGGCAAATCTAAACTTTCTAGGAAAAGTGAATGTGGAAAAGGAACTCATAGTTAACTTCTGAATACTGCATAGTGGCTTGTCCTGTCTCTTTGTATCTCCCGACTGGCCAGATTAGGTTAGGATGGTCTGATTTTAAGTACTACGTAGGTTTTGTGCTGTAACAAGTGTGTATAATGGAATAAAACCAATCATATAAGAACAGCATACAGATCTGAGATGCTAATGCAGAGAACAGTCGTGGTGACTGAAGTCTTCTAGGACTCTTTCACTGATGTTTACTGACACAATAAATGCAGAATTATAAAAAAAAAAAAAAAAAAAACCCTCTGTTCCTGGACTGATTTTCCTGCTTGTAGATCTCATACCTGATTATGCCATATTCTATAAATGTGATGAAGAAATTTTATTACCACTATTAAATAAAAAATAGATGCAAGGCAGGAGCTAGTATATATGACCAGCATGTGAAAGCAGTTTTCCTGGGGGCCAAAATACCCCAGAAAAACAGAGGGACCCTTTACAAAATGTTGTTGATAGCTACCGGTTTTAAGCTTGGAGCAAACCAGGCACTGAAATCTGCAGTGAGGCAGCCCCACGGGATGGTGTACTTGGATGATCTAGCATCAGCTACAAATACTACATTAAGGACTAAATGGCTATTAGCTATAGTAAAGGGAAAATTCCTAAGTGAGCAAGGATGAAATGTAACCTACCAAATTTCAAGTGTTTGGTATTGTTTACAGACAAATGGGAATGTTCACTTAGTGCCTGAGGGAAGAGGTATTTTTTTCTTGTTACAACTCAGAAAAGAAATCTCTGTTTGAGACTTACCATTGTCCAGTGACCCAGTTCTTTACAGGTTTCAAATTCTGCCTTTAGACGTACTAAAGTTAATGGGATTTGTGTGAAGGTATCTGAGGACAGACTTTGAATTGGAAAAAAATAACTCTGTATGAGGCGTGTATTTTAAAAATCTTCATAGAAAAAGCTATCTATACATGTGAAATTAGTCTCATAAGCTTCACAAGAACTTAAAAATAACAAAAAATTGGAGAATTTTAAAAGGAACTTGTTTGACTTTACATCTTTTTAATCTATAAAAACAAATAATTGCATGTGCTTAACTTTAATTTCAGTGGGACTAATCACACATTTAATGTGGCTGTTTGCATGCTTTGAAGTTTGGCAATGTTTAAATACTTTCCACACAGGAGGCTTGGATTTGGAAAGGTGATAAGCTAAGAAGATGACTTGCAAATGCAAAGTGTTTTGAAGAAAATCTTGAAGTTCAAAAAAGCAGCTCATCTGTAATGACAAGAATGAAGCCAGAAACAATTCCATGCAACATAAAACAGTGTCCAAAGCCACTCTTCTGTCTTGCTGTATTTGCTTGTGTGGAGAGAAGTCATGAGAAAAGAAGGGAGGTAGAATGTCAAAGGGTGCAGAAAAAGTGGAAAGTCATGATGTCATCTGGCTTCTACAAAAAAACCCCAACAACATAGAGAGCAGAAGGTGAAAGTTAAAGGGTTATGATATAATCATAAAAATAGACGTTGAGCGGATGGAGAGCAGAAGGTGAAAGTTAAAGGGTTATAATATAATCAGCATAAAAATAGACGTTGAGCGGATTAAAACTGCATTCAGAAAGGGTAAACATTTTTTTTAAAAATCCCCTATCTTCACAGGGCGACTATGCAAGTATTAAAACCCAGAGTCAATAAAAATATTTCTGCAAATCTGCATTAAAATCAAAGGCTAAATATCTCAGTAGTCAATTTGTGGGATTGGTCTGGGGGTGCAGGAAGGGAAATCAACAGTGAAAACTTGGCAGATTTTAATTGAATCTGTTTCTCTGCAAGATGTGGGCAGAAGATTCACAGTGGGGGAAAAGAAATGTGAGATGATATCAGTACTAGAGTAGTCTTTGCTAGGGTAGATAAGCATTGCTTGTGGTAGGTGTAACTGTGTGTGGGTATTGATCTTCTGAAAGCATATCCAAGTCTTAACCAAGCAACTCTCCTTACACCCTGTTTATGCTGGGACTGATGTGACTTAAGCCTGGGTTCTCACCACATGGCTAGGAGTGCGAGTACTGTTGAGTTTTACTTTAACATGGGCTCTAACGTGTCTCTTTCCTAGTGAGGATCCTGCAAAAGTTGATAAACTGAGTTCGTGCTCGGTAGTTCTCAAATGCCATTTCTCTGTTCCTTGAGCATCCCACGTTGTTCATAGGTGTCAGAATTTACCTTGTTTTGTGTATACTTGATCGCAGCTTTTATCGTTTTGTTTCATTCCATTCTGCCTTCATTTTTGTTTGGCCTACAGCTACTGGCTGGTTCATCTGTGGCATGATGTAGCAGAGAGTTTCATTCTGAAAAATGCTTACAAGATCTGTATTCATTTTAAAAAAGAGTATATCTATCTCAGGCATAAAAGGGAGAGAATCAAGCGGATAACTATCCAGTGTAGAGGGTACTTAAAAATCTAGAATCTGTGCTGCAAAACAGAACATGACATGCATAAATCTGGCAGTTCTTTGTGTACCTGACTCATTACTAAGAGTTTTACAGAGTACTTGCTAATACCTGATGCAGTCCTGAATTATAGTTGTTTGACTTTGGACTGGAGCAAAGGAGGTAAAATGGTACTGGAGGAAAATTAGACACTAAAAGAGGAGGAATCACACCATGAAATGTACCACAGTGCTCTTCAAGTCCCAGAGCAGGCTCCATGGGGTAACATTTCAGAGATCTTTTTAGCGATAGGGATGAGGATCAGCTTGAAAAGCAAGCAAAACTGGAACCAAGTAAGTGGGAAATACTTTCAGGTTATGACTAATGCAATTATTAGAGAGGCTACTGCATGCACTGTGGTGGATTTAGCTTCAAATAAGAACAGAAGTTATGCCATGTGCGATTGATTCCAGGTTGGGTTACAATTTAGAAGTGCAATTAGTGAGTCATTTGCTATTTTATATCAATTATTAAAAACAACAAAGGTCTAGGTTAAAAAAAAAAAAAGAGTGCGTATCTCAATGTGTGCTGCTCTACTGGTTAATCTTCTGATTTCACGTTTTTGTTTGATGTGATTTAGCTTTGCTGAGTGTCATGGTACAGTGTTCCTTAAACTAGCAAGTGAATTGCTATGCACTGTACCGGCACTCAGCATTACAGTCCCTTTGGTATGACCCTGTCACTGCATCCCTTACTTACTTTGTTTGGCTAGAACCAGCCCAAGTGAATTTGTCTATAGTGAACCTGCAAATCGGCAGCTTCCTGAACCATTTGTAAACAGAAGTGCTTTAATCTTATTTTTATAGGCGCTGTTTAGGACACAGTGCAACGTAGCTAGCCTTCGCCATCCTAACATCTAAATTGTTTTGTAGACTGTGCTGTCTTCAGTCCACTAGTTGTATTCCCACCCCCATCTGGTAACTGCTGAATGTATAATTAAAACTTTTCCACTGGTGGCCATGACAAAACTCATAGCAGTAAACAAGCTTCTTTAAAATGTGAGTGTGCATGTGCAGACATGTTTTCTGCTGCGATCATTTCAAAGTGTTTCTGCAGGTTGGTGGAACCTAACAAACTCTAGTTGATGGTACGATGTCAGTCCCTACAGAAAGGGAAGTGAGACAAAGCGGTAGTTACTGACTCCGTACCTGGCTAACATCACTGATGTTAACAATTGCGGACCCTGGGGAAAAACAGAGAGAACAGACCATGGGAAGAGGCCAGGCTCACAGGCTTTCTCAGGGTGGTATCTCCTGTTGCCACTTTCAGAGACACGATACCAGGCTACACAGGAGCGTTGATCTGACCCAATAGAGCATTCCTTATGCAGTAGGAAGGCCTGGAAACAAATAATACTGCCAACCTTCTATGAGCATTTAATTAAAATTTCTAATAAAGGTGGGGCCCTAAATGATCATCTGAAGTCTTCTGATCCTTAACATCTCTCCTTTGGGAAACGGGGTGTTGATATATCATCTGGCCTTCAATATTTTTCTTTTCTTGTGAATGGAAGTGCTTTTAGCTGCTGTGCACATGGGAATATGGGGCGACTGCTGCTGGTTACAGGGCATCTCTGCCTGTGTGGTCTGTGCAAGGAAAGGTGGCAGAAAGAAGGTTCTACTGTCATGTTGTAGCTGAGCATGTGGGGTTGGCAGTGTCTTATGCAGCAGGTTTCTCATTGCAATTTAATGGCATAAAGTTCAAAAGATTGACTGTTGGTCTGCAACTGTCCTCCCTGGAGAAGCCTGGACTGTATGAACAGACATCCAAAGTAGGACTGAACTTCACAGAGGTGTCCACAGTTTTCAGTCTTAATACTTTATAATACACATTTGATACTTGATCCTGTGATTGCTTAACAATGATTGTGCTTGATGTGGTTAGCACTTATATATTACTGGGATTGTAGACATGAACCAATCTGGAAATCAGCTGTTTTTTCCATTATGTGGGTAGGATATGGTGCATGTTTATCTCATATCAATATAAGTATTTTCATATATATCAGTGGCAAGTAGATAAATACTTGGGGGAATATTAATGTCCTTTCTAGAAAAACAACGATACAGTTGTAAGGGTTATTGTTTTAGGGAAGAGTGTGATTGGACCAGATAAGGGAAGACAGGAGTTTAGTGCGGGTCCTTAGATAGATATATTAGGGTGGTTTTTCTCCTTTTCCTTTGAAGTTTAGGATTGAAAACCTGCCGTCATTCCAAAGAAGAAACAACTTGGGTGGCCTTTTTATCACTAATAGGCAGAGTAACTAGGCAGGACTGTGACTCCACTGAAAGGAGGCTCTGTCATACAAGAGGTTTTCCAGGTCAAGATTAAAAGCAAAATGTCTCTCATCACATGAGCCTTTGTACTGCACCCATATTTTCTAAATGCTTTTGGCTTATCTTTAATGTTTATGCTGCTATCAAAAATAAACCCAGCTTCCATCTCTGCGGGTGTTGTATTTAACATCAACAGTGAATAGGCTTTTTCATTCCTAAATGCTAATTTTCTTTCTGTTTTCAATCTGTTTCTGGTACAAAAAGTTTTTGTTTTCAGCGGTGGTTATTTTCTTCTCATTGGTTTTTTAACTGCATGTTTTCTCCTTCCCATATCTGTTTTCGTCTATGGCGATCTGTATTTTTTTTTTGATGGGAGCAATAGCTGAGTGTCTATCGATGACCCTGAAGCCTAGAACTTGGGTCAAAGTCTGTCTGAGTGCAGCTGGCAGCACAGTCATAATAACAATAATAATAATAATTTAAAAAAAGCTTTACCAAGATTCATTTTCATCAACAGAAAGTGGAGAACTCTTAGAAATAATAGTAATTGTTCGATAGAAATAAAATGCTTTGAACTGTGGTTAGAAATCTGGTCTAAAAATCTTGCTATAATGAGAATTTTGGTTATAATGAAGTAGTTTTATAACTTCATTAAAAATTCTGTGAGACTACAGCCAGAATTCAATGGCATTTGGAAAATGTTCACAAGCTGTACCCTTGGGATAAAATACTGACCTTGTTGAAGCTTATGTGAGTGTTTCCTGAATGTATTGGTAGCCAAACCCAGTATCGCAACATGGGGTCAGAGCAGTTTTTAATTCAGATGTCTATTCATCTCGAAGTAGTTGACATTCTAGAACAAACAGATGTGGTCCAGTACACCAAAATCTAGATCTGACAAATGGGTGTTGGCAGGTCCCTCTAACCAGAATCACAGTAGAAGGCTTACTCTTTGAAATCTGTTCTGTCTCTTGTGGTAATGTGCTGTGTTCCTTGCATTGCATAAACTAGAAGTAATCTTTCAACATTTGAGACTCTTTACTCCATGTACCCAGTATGCTGCTGCTTAACTAACTAGTATTGTCGTATAAAGTGATAAATGGGAAACATATCTGCAACAGATACAGGTCATATTCCAGACATTAGGTGTGTACCTCAAAAATTTCATAAACTTTGATATGCCAAGACGTTATCTAAATGTAGGATATTTAGTAGCTGGAGATTTCAGTAAGCCGTGACTAGCAAATGAGTCGTGTGTGCTGCTGAAACACTGTGAAAGATTTGGATGTCTGTGTCATATGAGGTATGTAGACTGAAATGCTGACTATCAGTTTTGCAGTATACCAGATTTCCCCTTTAAGGGAAAATTGAGCCTGGTCTGTAAAGATGGTCCCCTGGACAGCCCAAGTGTTTGGTAGAATAGATATCCTTGTGATGACCATACACCTGGAAGGAATCTCCCAGGGTTTACTTGCCCAAGTGCAAGTCTGAAATGGTCAGATTAGGTCGGTAGTTTCAGAAGACTGTAATCAGTTATAATTTAGAGAGTCTTTCAACCAAATATGGTAAGGAAGGTAGCAAACTTTATTCCCATAATCCATTTTGAGGAAGCAGGAACCTATACAGATGTGGAGGGTGGAGCCGTTCTGTAATACATAGGGATCAGCAGGAGTCTAGAAATGAATGAATGAATGAAAGAAATGTTTGAAAATTTAGAAGACTGATTTCCCTGCCATGACTGAAGGAGCTGCAGGTTGGAGGCCTCCTTGAGGAGAGATGGTAAAGGATTTTAAAGTAAGGCAACAAGCGGTCTTTATAATGGCGTAAGGCGGGGGACAAGTGCCTACTCTGGGTGTGACAGGGTACTGTACTGGAGTAGGGTAGATGTGGCAACGTAGATTAAACCTGAGGCATTTGAGCAGAAATGTACCTGTATTTTCAGGAGGGTATATTTTACATACATTTTCTCATGTTTAGTGTAACACATCTATGAGTGTAGAAATGCGTCATTCTGTGTGTTGTCTTTGCTTCATGCCTTAGATTAGAAGGTTCTCTTTGAATTTTTTTATCTAATTTCACTTGCATTAGGAGTGGGAAGTTGAAGGCTGTTGATGTATGTTCTTTTTTTTTTTTTATTAACCCGCCAAATAATTTTAATGCAGGTATGTATTGTTATCCTATTTTGCTTTCCTATTATAGATGCTATTCTATTCAGCAGTTCTACCTCTTATGCTTTGGTGTGCAGCCTTTCTATCATGTAGCTCAACAAGTAAATGTAAAAATTCTATTAAATGCAAATGTTCATGGAGCTATGACATTTTATTTATCCAACTTGCTATTTGGTGACCTAAATTATTTCAGCTCTTCTAATTACTTATTTAAGGACTATTGATCTCTCACGTTTCTTCTGGGAGGCCTTATAGAATAGTATATCACACAAATAGCATTATAGTTGCCTGCAAATTAAGGCAAGCGGACAGACTGCTGTAACATTGTAGTAACCAGGCAGGTGGCTTATTTTAGGCTAAGTTCTATGTGAAATATTGATGGACTGATTTAAATACTAAAGAGGTGGAGTTCACGCAGTACTGAGGATTCGCCTCTATGTCAGTCAGCAGTTGAATCTTCCTAGTGGAAAGCCCCACAATTATGTTCTAAAGACATTCAGCAGTTAGGGCCCTTTGCTAGGAACCACAGAGGTCTGAGTCACCGTCCTTGGCTTTCCATTCCTGGAGTGCTAGTGTAGTCATAGGAGAAAGATAACAAGAAGACTGTGAAATTTAGTACATACAGAAGTGTTGTAGCATTGAGAGTTAACATGTGATCATCATTCATTATGTTTCCTGATAACTTTTTCAGGATAGCATTTAAAATGTTCATATTTAAAATTTAGAAAAACCCTAATATATATGGTTCTGTAGGGCTGGTCTTTGAAATTTTCCTGCTCCGTGTCCCAAAGTGTTCTGTGTTTTATGCCATCAGTCAGCTTTTGCAGATAGTGCTACATGACCCCCGTCAAGTCTCTAATAAGGTGCTGTGAAACAATTTTACTGAGACTGAGTGTTGGGATGTTCCTGCTGACTTGCAAATAGGTCCTCTTTCCTTGACAAGAGACAAGTGGCTAATTTGATTTGTTTCTGAACACCATGAGGGTCACTGGCAATGGGGACTGAAATACATAAATAAGTGCTCCTGGTGTCTCTTGGAGGGAGACGTCTGAATTTCTGTTTACATCGCTTGATCTAATAGGCAAGTTAAGTTAGAACTTACAAGTTTGGTAGTTTTATTATTAAAGTCACTGCTCTGTGGTCCAGGTAATCTGTACTGCAGGGTGTGAGATGGAGACCAGTAACTAATAATTTAGTCAAGATCTGGGGGAGATGAGATCTCATTGCATGGGATAAACTATTTCAGTAGTCTTCCAAAATATCAACTACCATTTTCCCCACCAGTCTCTTTTGGTTTATGGTTTTTTACCTTTTACTTTGACATAGAAGCACAAGCCAGACAAATTAAGTAGCAGTAGCTTTTGGTAGATGCAGAGATGGCACCTAACTCTTGTAATTCCAAATTCTCTGTGTTAGTCTTCTGTGTGAAAGAAAAAATAGAGATTGCAGTGTGTGCAAGAACTCTGTCTGAAGCAGATTGGAAAGAGTTGTGTGTCATTGGGGACAGTAGAGGGTACACATTGCTGCTTCTCTGGAGGTGTCAGGAAGGAAGGACACTGTCTTCTCTGGTAATTTGTGTGGTAGTTAGATATGCAACTGGAAGTTAAGATAGTGGGGCTATTATCCTTCTCTGTCACTGTAGTTTGGTGTGTAACACAAGTAAAATCTCAAATTATTCTGTGTTTTGGTTCATCCTGTCTATGCAGTGGGGGATAGTGGTGATCTACTGAGGGTTTATGGAGTTCTCTTAAAAATGCTTGCTGTACCTCTTTGGGTAACATATTCCAAACCAGTCCGTATCATGGAGAAGAATAATGATAATAGTTTGAAGACTTCAGTACTGCTGGTGCAAACTACTTCCTTTTTTTCCTTTTCCTTTAAGGAATTCCACCCTCTGTACTGCATTTCCCTTTCAAAGAAAAGCAACATGCTTTTCTAAGGTACGTTGAAGATGGTAGGTGTTTTGATCATGCTTAAATGTTACTGATGACGTTTTTCTTCCTTTGCTAATAAAAGCCAGGAAACCTTTTCTGAGATTCAGAAAAGGTTTCTTTTAATTTATTTTGCATATTCCCAATTAATCTTTACAGACAAACTTTTCCCAGCTTTGATAAGTGATTAAATGGGGTATGTGAAGAGGATGCAATATTTTTAAAGGATAGTTTCCTATGGGGCACTTCAGTGGGAAGAGTACTAATGAACGGTTATAATTTATATGTTTGAAGCCAGCATGGTGTATTTGTTGTAGATAGCATTCAGTGTAAAAAGGTTTCATTGTGTGCAAAATTAAAGTGTTTTTAAATTATTGGAAAATTTTAAATGTGGAAGTCAAAGGAAGAAGGAGGTTTTCCTGTTTCCTTTCAGTTCTGCTGCATTGTGCATCTTGCAGTTAGTAACCAACCTGCGTATCAGCACTCCCACTGGATAACAATCTTCCAGGCTTATGCTGCTTGTACCCTGAAGCACAGCTCTTCCCAAGGGACAGGCAGAATGCAGTCAACGCTGCTTCTCTGTTCTGTACTCACTAATTGATCTCTGGCTTGGTGACTTCCAGCAAGGTCACAGAATTGGCAGCTACAAAAACAGCGTTCTCTGGAAAATTTAAAGGGGAAGAGTAGAATTACCTAGCTTTGATGTTTTATTTTTTTTAAATTTATAAATACTTTTATTTGGTGGATCTTTGATTTTGCTTCTGCACAAGTCTGAAACTTGGAAAGAACTGACACCAGAAGTTTGTCCATCGTGACCTGTTCCTTCAGTTTGTGAGTAATGCCCTATCCTGAAAATTGTTCTGTTCTCTCTTTGTAATTCTACTTCTGTCTCTATTATAATAGGGCATCAGCATTCTAATTATAATTCAGATCCTGTAAAGGCAAAATGATTTCTAAGCAAGTATAGTGTGATCTTCTCAAATTTTTTTCTTTGCAGAAGACTTGCCATGCTGGCCTTGAAAGGCATCCATGTGTGTTTTTTGCAAAAGGGCTTGAAAACATATATGCTGCTTTCTCAGAACTGACTGATTAATTCAGGCACTTTATTATTTGAAAGGTGATGGAAATTTGGCTTTAAAAAAAAAACCAACAGCAAACAAACCTAAACTGTCAGTCTCCAAATGCCATGGTCTGTGTTGCTCATTAAACACTATGCAAGTAGCGCTCACTGTCTTTGTCATTGTTACAGTAATGCCCTTTTTATAATGCTCTGAATGCTGGCGGCTGTGCTCAGCAGGTAGCATTACAATGAGCACGGCCTCTGTTCCAGGGCCACATGCTGTCTGTTATGCTATTCTAGTTGAGCCATTCTAAGGATATTTACATGCTTTTTTTTTAAGCTGTGTAGCATGCTGCATGTGTTTAGTCTAGCAAAAACATGTCAGAACTGCAAATAAAAAGATGCATTAGCAAAGCTTAAGTGCTTAAATACTTGAAAAGCAGAAGAGTCGACAGGGTTTGGATAAAGGAAATGGTCCAAACTGCATGAATGCAAGACTGGAATACTGAGGGCAGAATTAAGCTGTACTGCGTTATAAGGGGTTTCATGAACGATGTGGCAGAGACTGGAAAAGGGGTTTGGTTGACCTGGTGAGGCTTGTGTGAGCTAGAAATAAAGGGATCTTCCCAAAATTTTGTGAAGATACAGATCTGTTATAGGAAGAAGCTGGAGCAACTGATAAAGGAAGGTTGACAGATGGCCAGTTTTTCTGGATCTTTGGATGGATGCAGAGGTCAATGCTGTTGTCATCATTATTTAAGAGCCTGGATACCCTGATGCTAAGAGCTGTAAAAATAGTTAATAAGCATTATAAAACATTTGCTTCCAATGAAATCATGCATGTAAATTTTTGTTCTTACCTGAACTTTTCCAAAAGAAGGATTTGCAGGAATTTGGCAAATCCCAGGTTTATCATATTAAATTTGTACATTCGTATTTTTCCAGGCCTCGTGCCCAATAATGAAGCAAAAGAAGGGTGCACTTTCCAACTAACTCGTACAGCACTTGAGGCACCAAATATGCAATATACAATTCTAAAACTAGACACGTTTCAGGAAATAGAGGAGTACACGTACAGAATGGGAAACTCAAATATAAATAGGTTTAGGTATAATAGAGGGATACCAGTTACAATAACTCCCCACCTATGCTGAAATAAGAGGCAAATGGAGATTTCGCAACTCTGACAGCTGTGACTTGGGTTTGGAAAATATTAATGTAGTGGGTGAAAAAAGAATATTCTAAATGACACAGTTCTGAATGAATGGAAGTTTGGTAGATAGTATATTCAGTCTCTGCAGTAACTACTTCTGTTGAGAATATGTAAATTATATTAAATTGTTGGTTTCTCTCTTACACATACACAGTTACTGCCTGCTCTGATTTTAACCCATATTTGTTTCTTCATGGAAAGTTAACAAATCTTCAGTAGCAGTAATAATTATTCTAGATCCTGAAAGTTACCACTACCAAAACATCTTGGTGTATTTATGCTTACTCTCTGTCTTCATTTAGTGTCAGAAGAGGTCCACAATATTTGGATAAATGCATACTTTGTAAATAGAGCACTCCTATTTGATGAAGTGCAGCTGGTGTGCATAGAGCCAGCTTGGCTAACCTGGTAAATTGGCTAGATGAATTTCAGTTAATTGAAGTTTTATGAAATACTAAGATGATCTTTAATTATGTCAGTGTTTCTAGATTAGAGTTTTCTTCTGTGGACAAAACAAGCAGTTACTATTAGGTGAAATTATCATTATTCAGAGGGTTTGTGATATTTATTTCTGTGGTTAAATGCCCGTGGCTTATAAACTCTGTCCTGAACTTCAACTTGTACAGTCTGTCCAAAGTTTCCCATCAGAAAAAACAGTTGATAAAAGTTACTTGTCCTTAAAGAGCCTTCTTCCTAATCCTGCTTTGCTAACTATTGTATAGTTGGAAGCATTCTGGCTTGGAGCGTGTCAGCAGTGATGTTCTGCAACTTTGTGTGTAACTTACTCTGAATGGCGTTATGGGGTTGGAGACTTGGGTAGAGAGGAGTAAAGGCTGGGGACTAAATTCGTAGGGAGCAGAAAGAGTCCGTATGCCCAAGGTTAGGCATAAACTTACCTCACAGTGTTCAGCTCAATCCTTCTGTAAAAGTCCTGCAGATGTGAAATTGTCAGTGCCCTTTAATTTATTTATAGATCAAGCAAATAGTTATTGCTGTATGTATTTGAGGTTCACAATGTCATGAAGGTTTTAAAAAGACTGTGAAACAAAAAGTGGAGAGTGTAGATGCAATTTGGGTAGGTCCCCTTGGCTTGACTTAAAAGATTTTTCTTGTGGCTGGACTTCGCAACTTGCTCCTGTGTTAGGCAAAGCTGCTGAAGTCATGGGGCTGCCTCTCTCATGGGATGGAAGGTTGTGGCCATAGAATCAGAGCTGTTGCAGCATCTTTAAGGAATAAAATACGCAGCTTCCTCAGGAGTGGAATGGTAAGCAAGGTCTCGTGAAGTAGTCATTCAGAAGCATCTGTTTGTAGAATATTGTTTATTCATGTTGTGAACCACATCGCGGTAAGTAAGTAACATATACTGTGTTTGTAGTTGCTCTCAATAAGCTAGTAATTGAATTATCAGCTAAAGACATAAAGATTAGACACAATGTCTTTGGAAGACGGGTGTAGAAGCAAGCCTAATTTGATTATTGCAGCAAATCCGTTTTCTGTTCATTGTGAGTTGAAGCAAGTAGTTCGATGGTTCAGAACTTACGTTCCTTCTGTTTCAAAGATAGCTGGTGGTGTTTGATGTTTTAACACTTGTGTGAGGCATGATACCACAGAGAGGAAACAGAAAATGAATGTGTTAAATTGTCACGAACCCCCGAGCTAATGAATTGATTTGATACTGTTTATTCTACTAGAACTCAAAGTGATTAATTGAATAAATGTTTAAGTTTGAATCTTTAATTTGTCTATAAATATGTATAGTAATTAATGAGGAGGCAAGAAGTAATCTTGAGAGTCACCTTGGGCAGAGAATAAGCATGCGTGATGCATTCTTGGGAACCAGAAATGTAATTATGGTATCTAACCTCTGCCACCAAGTGGCAGTTAGATTTCACTGCCTATCATTGGCCCCATCCGGAGGAGGTCTGGCTGCAAAGCTGCCCTGCTAATCAGCAGGCCAACATTGTCACTGTTTCAAGGGAAGGTCATTGTGCCTAAGGGGAAGACAAAGTTGCAAATATTCTTTATGCAAAATCAGACCTGGAGTTTCAGAAATTTTTCCAGCACAAACCAAACATCAGCCTGCATGTGTGACTCTGTATCTGAAGTTGACAGCTACTGTTTTCTGCTTGAAACTTAGCTTTGGGGAGCAGTGTTTACTATTTTGCCCAGTGCAAGGTACAGACCCAATGTAAAGAGGTGGTGGGGTGGAGGTGGAAGAATGTTTCTTATTGATGTCTGACTATTGAAATGGGTAAGGACAGACCAACCTGTAAAACTGTCACAGAGGATTAATCATTTATCTACTACCACTTCTCTAAAAAGTATTTATTTATTTATTTATGTATAATACACAACTGTGTTTAAAATGAAGAACATAAAATAGAAAACAAAAGCAAATGGGAAAAAGAGAATGGAATTAAGGATATAACACAGGAGTCGTTATACTAATGGATCATTTGTATATGTATACATTTATTATAGATCCACTATAGGTAGCAGTGGCAGAACTTGATATAATGGTTAATGTAGGTGTTGTCACCACTATGTGTGTAATCGTAGCATGACAACACTAAAAAAAAAGTTGACTTTTGTTTCCAAGTGACACTACAGCTAGATTATATGACATTATAAGAGTTGATTCAGTTCTGTCCCTCACAAAAATGGTGGAGGTGCAAATATTGAATTAGAGTAGCAAAACCAGTCATACTTTTCAAAAGAACAGTAAAATTGCTGATTAGATAAAGTCCCAGAATAATCTGAACAATTCTGGGACTTGCCATACGTTACAATACTACTGACTAATATGAAAGGCATGATGTATATTCTCTATTTAAACACTTCACATTAAATCAGTTAGGTCTTACAGGCTTATAGGTGTAATGTACCTATATATTACGTTATTCTTGAACAGTATTTTGGCTAAATAAGAGTACAGCAGGATATAGGAGAAAGATTTTGCTCACCAGCAATGTAGATGTATTCTGAGGGGTCTACAGGAAATTTCTTAGGCACATGGGACAGCTTCTTGCAGTGAGAATGGGTGTGCAGATTCTCTGGGAATTATACGATTCTGTTAAACTGGAGCGAACCTGTTGTAGGGCACATTCATGTCTTATCCTGGGTGAGGAAATACTATGGCACAGTGCTGCTTCTTTCCACCAGAATTCCTGTACGCCCTCTGTTCCATACATAATTCAGATGCAATACATAATTAAAGGACTATAAAGCCACACTTACTTTCATATATTTAAATTACTTGGTGAGCCAGAGATGGTGTTTGCCTTGTCTGTGCTTTTGCTTTGCCTTTTTCTATAGTTTGCTGAAACAGTGGGGACCACAGCCTGATCAGTCAGAAGGTATTGAGAACCACTACCAAAATGCTTATCAGTACTAACTGATTGTCAGGATTAGTATTATATTAAAAAAAAGTATAACTATATAACAAAGTCTAATTAATTTGCAGTTGATACTAGGAAATATCAATGTGTTCTGCAGGTATTCACTTCGTCTTGTTAGCAACATCTTTGTAAAGTATAGACTTTTCAAAGGAAAAAAAAACCTAACTTGTTTTCCTCTTGAAGCATACAGATCTCACAGTAACAATAAAAAAACCTTGCATTGAATTGCCTGGACTAGCACACTTCCTAGGAATAGTATCTGTGTAGCAAATGAGTGTGTATAACATCTGTTTTCTCATACAGGTCCACAACAGACTAGCTTACACATGGAATAAAAAGGAAAAAAAATTAGTCTTACATCTTGAACTTTTTCGCTGTTCCATTCTGTTCTGGATTTCTTTTCTTTAGAGCAATAGTTTGTGACTGGATCACATGATAGTATTTCCAGTATTTCCAGTGGTATAATGAGCTCTATGTGGAAAGCATTTCTTAGGTGCCTTGGGCCTTTTTGTTTCAAATGTTGGATGTGTAACATTTTATGTATTTAATCACTATCAAGCAGAGTGTTTGGATACAAGCTATTTAGAGCAACTGTGCTATTGCAACCCACTCTGGGCCCTGAGGGAGACCTATGAACAGAAAGAAGTCTCAGATTTCTTTGAGCAATTCAGTGTTGCCAAATACTGTGGTTTGTTATGGCTGCTGGGTTAGGGGATGGAGAAGTTTTGGGAAGATCTGTTCAGAAAACATTGTGTTAAAAAAGATCTGTTTAGAGATTCAGGAAAGTATTCAGGAAAATGCTGCTTCTCTCTGCTCTGAGCACCAGAACTGTGAAGAAAACACAACTTATGTTGAGCATGAGGTAGAAATCAAGATCTGAAACATCCTTCAAAAACAGAATTGAAAACTAACGTCCTTTTACAGCTCATGGCAGAAAGAACCTCTTCTTTAGTTGAACAAGTTACCGTTTACAGCAATTTTAATAAAGGACCTCCTGGCAAAAAGACTAAAATGTAACATCTCCAAACCTTCTTTTTATAGATAAAACAGTGTGTCCCTCAAAATCCATACTGCTCAGTTAAACCTTGCTAGCATGTTTTGTGATGGGGATACGTAGTCTTTGATAGTCCACATTAAGCCTTTTCCATTGTATGTTGATAACATTTAGTTCCTTCCACTTACGGGATGTTTTCTCTTCTGTACTTTCCACTTCCTCCCCCCCCCCTCCTTGTGGGTGGAAACAACCAACCAAAAGCATTACTCTGTCACTTGGCACCTCTCAAGAGCTCCACTGCTCAGAATTTGCATGAATACTCCTGTAAACAGTATCGTGCCAGGGTTGATTACAACACCAAGCCATCGGTCTGGTATACAGGCTGCTGTTGTACTGCATGCAGTCGTTGGCCTGCCCAGTTCTACGACCTGCCTTGCTTTATGGTGTGGATAACCAGTCCATCCTTGGGGACCTTTTGTCTCTGAGGTTAAGTTCCTATGCTTATCCCACTGCTTATCCTAGCCTGTAGTAATAGAGGCATTTTTCTGACAGGTCATTACAAACAGGATTTCACAGCATGGTAGTCTCCAGCAGAGGGACTCTCACTTTATTCTTTTTTTTTCTTTTTCACACTTTGCTTATGACACCTCCATCTGTTTGCTGTTCTGTGCTTGTATCGTTGCTGTGAAAAAATAAAATGCAACCACATCTTTTTTCCTCTCTAAAGATGGAACAGATGACATAAAAGTTCCCTCAAAGCTTGCATCATCTAGTGTTTGTAACTCATTGGACAGATGTTATTCAGGACTTACTCCCTCTCTCCATAGTTTTTCTGACCTTTGGCAATCTCACGGTTGTCACAATCTGCTGAAATGTGGAAGGACTGAGCTTCTTAGCAGCATGCTCTCTGTGGGCCTGAACCAAAGCCTACTGTAATTGCTAGCTATCTTTAATTATTTCATTGGGCTTTGAGTCAGATGGTAAGTGCAGAAGACACATAGTAACTAGCAATCTCTCCGGCTTCTTCTGGCACTTTGACTTCTACTTGTTGTCCCATGAATACCTCAGAATTTCTTTGTTGCTTTTCTTTTAATCTTCCCATTTTAATATCTCTGCTTTATGTTCCACAAGCTAAAGCTGCAAAAACCTCTTTGATGTGATTTCTGTGCGCCTCAACCCTTTCCCTTGCTCTCCACAGAAATTCTATCTCCGCTGGGCTCCATGCAGAATGTGAGCACAGGAAATCCTGGCTGGGCTTGGAACTTTGGGGGCTCACTTCTAGGTGCTGAAATTACAGGTTTGTACACTCTGAACAGAAGAACTGGCTTGGCCTCCTCACACACACACAAATAAATAAATAACATATCTAACTATATGGATATCTGCTTTTGACTGGTTTTGTTTTCCTTCATCCCCACTTCTTTCTTTCCTTTTCCCTCTCACTACTGGGAGACCAAATTGTAGTCTTTATCCTGATACTGCATTAGGGAGCTAGGGAAGAAGAGTGCCATGCTTCTATGATTAATCTTTAGTGACTGAAGGTTGGGGATGACTCTAAGTACTTCTTTCCTCTTTTTTTTTTTTCCTCCTGTAAACAGTAACTGCTGTGGTATTGCTTTTCAGGCAGGGAAGCCGCTGTTTCCCAGCCTTTGAACTGGAATGAATTCATCTGCTTCTCTGCTTCCTCATCGTATTTCTCCATGAATCGATACTTGCACGTTATGATACCAACATGGTATAAAGCAGTAAAAGCCTGGAATTGGGAAAATGTGCGATCTGACAAGAAAGTGTAAGTCTCCCAATATGTTGCCATACTTCAGCCCCTACCTCTGCTTTGGGAACAGTTGTCCTGTAGAGAAACAAGCTGGGTAGCACCAAGAAAATGAACAGGCTGAGTGCTTCTCTTCTGTCAGCAGGTTATTTTTGTCTTAAATGTTTGTTTTAGTTTTACTTTTTGTGTTTGTTTTAAGTAAGATCCCTTGCAGATGAAAGGTACAGTGTTCAGAAATAGAGAGACTGAAGAATGTACAGAAAAAGCCCTTTCTGTGTCCATGAATTTGTACCGCCTTTCCCTGTGTCTCAATTCTTCAGCAGCAGGGACTAATCTTAATGATTCTGCACTGATGGAGAATTTTGAGTATGTATTTTGTTTCCCGAAGAGGATCCTTAAAGAGTGTGATGTGGATTGTGGAATGTTTTACTTTTCATGTAGCTGCATGTAATTGTTCTTGAGCTGCCTTTTACCTAAGCAGTTCACATTAGTTTAAGCACTTGCAATTGCTGAGTTAATATTCTTGATCAAGTTAACAACATCTGTTTTGGGAGTTACTGCATTTTGCAGTTACGCATGCAAAGCAGAGGGGGAGTACTCTCTTGTGGAACTGTGCTGATGAGTAATTGGGTAGCAGCAGTAAGCTCTTAACCCTGTGGAAATGCAACCACAAGAGCATACCTGATCACGTACTCGTCTAAGTGAGTTTGTGTGACATGAACGAAGGCTTTGTGGTGAACGGTGGGCATTTCTGTTATGTTTAGCACAGGGTAGCGTACATCCTCCTCCTCAGCACTTTAGTTTGCAAAAAACTGTAAGTTTTTCTTGTCATAATTGCTTTTGTGCCTTATTAACTGTGATTCTCTATGCCAGTATACACAATGATTGTTCTCTGTTGTGCTCAATATTACCTATGTTTTGGTTTGGTTTTCAGGATATGAATATATTTTCTTTTCTATATGATGGTGGCATAGTAGGCCACAAAAGGGAAGGGTCATTTAGGGCTGAGTCAGTATTTTTGCATAAATTGTTACCCAGTTACAAATGCTGTAACTGTCGATCTCATAGGCTAGCCCTGAAGCAGCGTCTTCTGGAAAGGCACTGTCTTAGGAAAGGAGGTGCCATGTTTTCTATCTGTATTACCTGGAAAGGAGTACATTGCTATTACATTGCTATAGAGCAGCATAATTCAGAGCATTATATGAAAAGTGTAATGGTCAAAGGATACACAATAACAGCTCCATCAAATATTGATAAAGTAGGTTTATTAATTAGAGCAGGGGTGTAGGATTAAAACGTCCCTTGAGTTTCATTCCCCATTTGATGTAAGAGTGCGGTTTTGTGGTCAGAGAGTGGGAAGCTCAGGACAACTGGAATCTTTTCTCATCTCTTCAATGTGTTTGCTTAATGTCCTTCGTGGTTCAGTGGATATATAATACTGTTGACCGGAGTTCACAGAATTATGATATGCTCCTATGGTGGCACTGCTGAGAATGAACTTTACAATGATTTTTCTGTTAGTGTAGCTTAGTCTGATTTGTACCTCATAAAAAAGAAAAACACCTCTGAACAAACTGATAACTTGCAGTCCTGTTGCCCTGGAGTCTCATCCTCCTTCAAAGAGCTACGTGCTTTTGTGAGACAGTGGAAACACTGGATCAGTACCGTGGAGCAGAGAGTGTATGCCATTGGACCGCTTGGCCCTCTAGTGCAGAGTGGAAGATAACATTTTGCTTTTGATGGTGTGTATAGTGCTGAACTAAATAGATATCAAAGCAAAGAGAATGAATTTAATTTCCCAGTTAAACAGCCCTTGTTTAAAAAAGAGCTTTCAAATTTCTCACACTTCAAAAAGACACTGCAGGTTAGAAATGAGATCTCCTTTTAGAACAAAGCCCTGATCTGCATTACTAATAACAGCCAAGGTCATTAAAATAGAAAGAATTTCCCTTTGAATTTCTTTTGAACAGTATCTGCATTCTCCGCGTCACTGGTGTTAGCTTTTCTTTTCCCACAGTTTTGATCCACCAGGACAGTGCAGTAAGAATTTGTTTTCCTCTTTAGGTTCTTCCTGGTTCTAATATTCTACCTAGAAGAAGTGTTTTAGACCTGTTATAATCATACAAGTTCTGTAAATTCATTCTTCCATTCCTATGCACAAAGTGCACATTCTTGGCATCCCTCAGTATGTGTCTGTATGTGCAGCAGCATTTTAACATTCCCTGTGTGCCCCAAGGCTTTTTTAACTGATAAAACTCTCCAATCTAAAGCATCTTCTCTTTTTCTTTTCCTTCTCCCCACCCTGCCTTTTGAGTGTTTCCCTGCTCTCTCTAGAGCCATTAGATGTTCTGACTATGCACTTCAGGAGATCAATATGCTTTTGGTATTTAGAGCCATTATCATTCTGAGGCTGTACGACTAGTATGTATTCATCCTATTAACATCTGCTCAAAATTCCCAACATCCCACCACAGCTAACAGAGAATGACCGTTTTGTCCTTGGTTAGGCTCTGGATCGGGCGCCTGACACCTGGCTTGGTGTCGGACAGATTCCATTTCACTCTTTGTTTTGACCTTATTTCACCCCCGGAAACTCAGTTTCAGCTAAAGATGGATGAATGAATTGGGAAGCATTGTGTCCATTGCTGCTGTGGCAATTCCTGTGTGTTACTGCCCAAATAAGTTATTTGGTTCCTAAATTGTAGGAACCTGTTCTGACCTAACAGTGAGATTCTATCAGCCCACAAGGATGTGCTTGTAATTGAAGTAAATTTCTGTAAAGCAATAGAAAAAGACAAGAGATCAAGTCCTCTGCTGGGCAGAATCAGCAAATCACTGTCCTTACTTGCTAATTTAATGGAGGATTATGAGCTCTAAAGTCATGGAAAGAGGATGAACTGTGGCTTTGACTTTGGTGTTAACTCCAGTGGCTATTTGGTGGTGAGAATACAAAGTGTCAGCTTTATTATTTTAACAAAAATTGCCAATAGGGTTAAGTTACTGAGGGGAAATAAACAAGGAAATTGGAGTTAAGTATATATCAGTGTTGAAGTTAATAGCCAGGAGCAGATTCACTATTTTAAAATCATGTCTGAAGGCCATAACCTCTTTCTGAATGGGAAGAAACTGTTTCAAGGTAGAAAAACAATGTGTTGACATTCCTGACTTTCTCCCATGCATTTTGGTTGCTTTTGTTTTCTCATTCATGTACTCCTGAAAGTTGGTTGCTATAATAAGAGGTGCTGGATCATTCACATGTAGTGTGCACTCTTGAAGGCTATTTAGGGTTATCTCTGACTAACAAAGGAAAATTCAAAGTAATCATTAGCTCTTTCAAGATTCCAGGGAAATGGCTGTATGATTCCCCAAGTTATAAGAGGAAACGTTTTAACAGTTGACAGTATTGCAGGTTGACTTTTTACCTTTCTAAGTGAAATGAAGCTGTGAAATCTCAGAAATACTGGGTGCTGTATAGTGATTAATCTCCATGTTACGTTGTCTGGCCTGAGTCAAAGGAAATGCAGAAGCAAAGGGAACCTACGTTTTAAAAAGCTTTACAGAGAGGTAGAAATGGAATGAAATAAATTTTCATTTAGTCTCATATAGTACAAGTGACATTGGCTTGTCATTTTCTCAGAACACACACATCTAAAGAGATTTTCTCCTTGCTTCTTGGATTCCATTTTCTCCAGAGTGGTTGACCTACTGACCTTCTGGGAAGTGAGACTAGCAGAAATACGCAAAGTCCCTTGGTTCAGAGTCGTGCATTAAAAAGGCTTTAGGATCAAATGGAGTTTAAATCTTCAGCCAAAGATTTTTTTGAAAAGCACTGATAGGCCCTCATGAAACATCTGTGACTCACGTACAGGTTAGCAAAGCTAAAGATCCAGAGATCGATTCGTACACCATGGAGTGAAATCAAATTTCTGCAACTGTTCCACTATTACAGGAAGCTCAGCCATCTACACTTTGGCTTGCCTTCTGGTCACAGATACAGGAAAGGAAATTTTTCTGAAGTCATGTCCTGTGACAGAAAGAGGAGGACCTAAAGCTGAGTTGGAAGCAGAAAGATTCATCATTTGCCCAGATAGTATAGCTAGGCTGGCATATGCAGTCACTCGCAAAGCAAATGAGAATTAAGTTGTCAGGTTTGTGACTTCTGTCTCATAAAGTATTGAAGCATAATAAATGATGCTGACAAACTGGCCGTGGCATGGAAAACTTCTTTAAAGATAAAAGATGCTGCTTCTTACCGGGGTATATATAGGGTTGACTTAGTTGCAATGGAGTTTCTCAGGGATGAAATGGATAGTGTTCCAATAAACTGTCAATTACCATGTTTCTTTCCAGAAATGATATGTATAATTGGTGAATGGCAAGGCTGGATTAGCATTAGACATCTGATTTAAAGTAATAGAATTCTTTCCATGTTTCTTCCCATAGTTCTTGGGAAGTTTCTAGATCCATCCACTTGAATATTTTGTATACAACCTCGTAAAAAGACTTGTATATCTCTCATCAGACTGAGATGCTTTGGTGCTTATTCTTGCTCTTACTGGAACAATGATGATCCTGATGAAGCTACCATTGTGCTTTTACCAGGATTTACCAGTGCTTTATTCCTATGGTTGTATTCAGAAGTAGGTTAGAAAAGTTTAAAACAGTTCCCCATGTATTTGCTTTAATCTGCTGAGGTCACTTTCTACTGTAAGTTTTTAAGTGCTCGTGTGAATATGGACTCTTCTGCTTCAGACTTTGCTGCTGCTGCTTCCCCTTCCCACACCTGAGGCCTTTGGCAATGCTGTCACAGGACTGATTGCTCTTCAATTTCAGCATAAGCAACAGAGGCCCTCAGCTTAAAAATGCTCCATATAGTAAAATGCACAGTCAAACACCTAGAACTGCACCATTCCCGCTGATTCAGTGTGTTCTCACCACAGTTGATGTAATGCGCAGCCAGACTTGGGTGTTACATCTCCTTTTGCCCATTGTAGCAAGAAAGCCATATTGACCTTGTGCAATGCGATGTTTTTCTTACATGAAAGCTGATTATATCATAGTTGGACTTCTTGATTATTAATCAAGATTATAGACTGCATTTTAATTCAGCAGTCTATAAAAGCTTCAATTTTCTTTTTTTCAGAGGCCATCAAGCAGATTTTGTTTCAGACATGTTGATGAACTCACGTGCACATTCAGCACACCAGTTAGCAGAGCTAAAGATTCAAACACTTGTGTTGCAGATCAATATCACCTTTCACAGAAGCTCGGCAGGAGCTTGGTTTGCCTGCTGTTGCAAGACATGAAGTAGTAAATGTGCGTAAACCATGCTCCCTAAGAGAAGTGGAACAAACTAGAGCTTCCCTCAGGGCAGAGAGAAGCACTAAAGCCCTAAAAACCTCCGCCTGCCCTTGTCTCTGGTCCAGTTATGCAGTTAGAAGCAAACGAGGATATTTTTCAGAAGCAGACAGGAGGGATTAGGCCTGATTTAAGTCTGCAAGGATCATAGAATTAAGGTGGGCATATCTTTTGAGTTTTTTACCATGTCTTTGAAATAAAGTTTGATTTGAGATTAGTGACAACTTAAGACCTGTAACTGATCACTCATAAACCTTCGCTATTCTGAAGTTGGGAAAATGCTTTGTATATTGGTACAATTCACCTATTGTATTTATCATAACTGAAGTTGAGCTGTCTTCGGCAGGGAATGTATATTTCCATAACATCTAATTATATAGGTCCTTAGTCCTTGATTTCTAGTTTGCAGTAATGCAGCAGTACTAACAGAGAATGAGGGCATTAGCTAAATGTGGGATTGTGTCTCAGCTCAGATTGTTCTGATCTGACATTAGTGCTGCCAAAGTAGTAGTGATGTAGTTGGTCATCATCAAAACTTTCCTATGCCAGAAGGAAACAGTCAGGAGTACAAGTATATATGCTTATTAAGTTAAATTTGCTGACTTACATGATATTTTCTTTTCTTAAAGAGAGGTCTACACATACAGAGCAGGTCTGGAAGAATTGTTGCCAATGTGGTGACAAGTTAATTATTCAAATCCTAATTATGAAACAAATTCAGTGTTATTGACACTGGGATGAAGCACCATTTGAAGACCATGAGAACAAGCTTGAATGATAATTATGTAAAGATCTGTATTTGTTGTTCTTAAAGGTTTGTTAAGCAATGTGACAAATGGATGGCAATGGAAACACGAGGATTTAGCATCTCAGCAAAATTAAATGTCTGCCCACATGGCAGTGCGTGCTGCAGTAATCCTTGCAAGGCTGCCAGACTCTCTTACCCAAATGATAGCAGATCCACCAACTTTTGCACACCCGGTTTAGGTAAGGCCATTATTCTGGGGCATCTGTGAAGAAGCAGCAATTGACTCACATGGGAGCTTCAGTCTGAAATATTCTTAGAACAGAAGTTAATTTAGAAGATGTTTGCTACTTTGTGTCACTGTGGCACAGTCAGTGGTTATGCTAATATTGGTGTGAAACATGGCCTAGAAAGTCATATGAGTGTGGGAGCCTAAGATACTGAAAGTAGCTGGACAATATGCCCAGCTTGTGAGTCATGAAGTTGAATATAAGGCTGTTTCTGTAGAGTTGTCCCTTGCCTTCATATTGACAAATGAGTCTCTTCAGTTACCTGGATCAGATTGGGAGGTAATAAGAATGGAGTTTTCATTAAGGTGCAAATGCATGAAAGCGAGCCCCGCATTTTTGGCTTCTTGGAGAAAATTACTCATTCCTCAACATTTGGCACATCCGTGGTCTGCATCCAGTTTACTTCCTGCCACCTACTGTGGTAAGAATGTCCAGTTTTCCCCAGAGGCCTCATTACAGAGCAGACTGTGCACATGCAGACTGTGAGAGACTACAGAGGTTACATCTGGAAGGAAAATGAGGCAGAGCTGATTTATGCAGTATTCAAAGGTGTCATTTCCATGGCAGAGATAGATGTCATATACAGGACTTTGAGGCTAGACTCTGCTTCAGAACACACAGCTCACATGATGCAGCTAGATGTGTTTGTTTTACAGGTCCAGCTGGGGGCTTTTCCAAAATTCCCGTTTCCCCACCTCTGTGTTTGGCCTTCACAGAGCACAAAGTTTTGCATTACAAGGTTCCTTTAACCCAGGCTCTGCTGCAGGGCATAGCTCCCTTTGGCTCTGATTGTATGTTCCTTTGGTTCTGGCTGAGCATTTAGCTTTTCCCCTGAAGCCTGCTAAGCGCCCTAGGCACCAGCATGACTCCAGGGTTGCCAGCAATGCAAACATGTGCAACAAACATGCTAATTTAGAAGGTTGCTTTTCGAAGCTGTTTTTAGGCTGGTAGATCAGCAAACTGCCCAGCACTGCCCTCCAGTGGCGTGAGAGGCTCCCTTTAAGCAGTGATAGTGTAGTGAAAAGAAATATTTACAAGCACGTTGGATCATTTTGACAAAAACAGCAGCAAAAAGGCCTCTCAATAGTCAACACAGCTTCAAAACACTCTCAGATCCAGGCAATGTATTGGACACATCCTTCTTCCTGCTATAACATTTTACTGCAGAAAATCTTGCTTGAGACCTTTTTTACACTGTTAGCTGCTTCCTGTTAGCTGATCAACATTCTCATCTTCCCATCTGCCAAGAGAGGCCCCTTGGAAGGGATTCACGTCCACCGAGGCAGCTGTAAGCAGTGGAAGAGGATCAAAGGGGCTTAAAGTTGACCTGCAGCACTCCAGCAGGGTCTCACATAGATCAAAGGGTACATATATGGTTAGAGCCTGACTTCTGTAACTTCCTTTAGAGATAACTTGGCAGAAGTATGGCCCTATCTTTACTATGGCCTAGTCTACATATATTGTAAATGGGCTTATACGTTGGAGAGGAAGCTATAGGTGCTATGCATATATTAGATATCCTTGTTACGGTTCTTACAATTTGCTCTTTTTTGGAATGAGGCATGTAATGAAGATCTTTGCACAAACAGCCAATATTGCAAGGCAGAGTAGGTGATTTCAGACTTCAGGCAAGTCTGCTTCAATTTTGTCCTCTCAAATCCTAACCCTAGACCTCCTGTAGTCTGCAGACAAATACGGGAGTCTTCCAAGAAATTGCTGGTGATACTGATTAGAAAAAGTTCTGCTTAAGATGTCATTTCTCTGTAGAAGTGATATTCTCTTAAGAGGACCTGGTGTTGTCCCAGTTTCTCAGTTAAGGCAGGATTTCACTGCGGTCTTGTTGGCTGTTTGTAGCTGTATGACTGACATAAATCATGCATTTGAGCCTGGTCTCTGGTGCATCACAAGGGTGAGAGTCCATTGCCACAGGATGGCGCCTGATGGCCAGGCTTTCAGGGCTGCGTGTATGCCAAGAGTTAGACCCCAAACCTACGTGTATGGGATATGTATGCTATATTTGGTCTTAATCCACACAGGTATTTCCTATGAAATTTTCATAAATAAATGTTCATTCTGCCTTTGTCCTACTGGACGGCCAACCCTCTTCTTCCTCAACATTTTATCTGAAATGGATTATTGTGCTCCAGGAAAGTGAGACTGGGTGAGAACTCTGACCATCCATTACATTACTCTATCGAGTTACCGCATAGCAAGAAATAGCAACTTTTCTGCTATTTCTTGACATGACAATTGTTTCATTGCCATTAGCTAGGACTGACCAGTGTCATATGCTCAATAATCTTATCAGGCAGCATGATTTACTTGCCAGCAGTTCTGATTAGCAATGATAGGAAACTAAATTTATTGTGTTTAAAAAGTGCAATTAGGATGTCTCGAGGCTGGAAATTTTGTGTGATTTTGCCAAGTTTTAATAGCACCTTTAAAGTTTTGACTCACAAACAAAACTCTTCCTTGGCTCTTCTGATGTGTGGGTATTGCATTAGGTCTTGTAGTGTTCGGTGTGCCGCTTGGCACAGTCCTACAGCATTTCAGGATGTGTCTAGTTGCATTTGTTTGGCAGCGCTGGTGATAGAAGAATTTCTTGTTAACTCCTGTTTTCACACAATGGCCTTTGCTTGTATTTGTGCAGTGCAGAAGGGACATCTAGTGGCCAGATGGGAAAGTGGTGACAATGCATGTTAAGGGCAATAACTTTGGTTACTATGGGAAAGAGCAAATTTCGAGTTAGAGATTGGACCCTGGAGAACCCTCAAGCTTTATATCTCCAAACTGCTTTTGAACTTTTCAGTTTACAGAATTGATCTGTGAGTCTGTAGGCTTGAAATTCCAAAACCTGAACTTTTAAAAAATATACCTGCCACTTTTCAGCAGTGATTGAGAGCAGAAGAGCATACTGAAGCAGTCATTCTTGCACACTGTTTTTGAGTGGAACTGTTTGTTTCTTAACTAGCTCAACCTCCCAAGCTCTAAGTCTGCAGCCACTGTTAGTATGGGCTCCTTTGTTTATGGTTGTGCCTAATAACCCTCAGAGGATGAAGCTGGGGAAAAAATCAGAAGATTTTGATGCTGTTAGCTTGCATTGTTCAATTCAGAGAAGTAGATTTGTATTCAGTGGTGAGGCTCCAGAACTGTAAGGAGGGAAGGTGAGGCTCTCTCCTCTGAGGCAGGTACAATATGTGCATATGACAGGAGATAGGAATGCCTTTATTCTTAACTGCTTCTGTCTGTGATGTTGGCCGCCATATCACACATCTAAGCTCTAGTATCCAGTCTGTAATATTAGGATTATTTTAAGCCCTGTGTGAGGAAAGACCATGAAACTCATGCAAGCATACATTGTTCTTTGAATGGAAAGCACAGACTGTTTTGCTTAGGTACTTTGCTGCACAGTTCATTCTGAACTGTTTGTAGAAAAACGTATAGGATAGTTTTGTGAAAAGTGTACAAAAAAGTATAGAATAAGAGGACAGAAAGGCTTTGCTGAGTACCCCAGACCTACTCTCTCCCTTTTCTCTTAATCCAGCTTGCCTACTGCTGCCCCATTTTCATGGCTTGCATTTCCGGCTTGCAGAGTTTCCTGCCTACCGGCTGAGAATAGAAGCTTTGCTGTTATGCTGTCCTTAAGTCTCTTCTAATGAGCGTTACACAGACGAAAGCAGCTGTGTCCTTTGGCTCTAGTTTTAATACTGTGTTAAAGAGCAGATTATACTGACGTTGGACTGCAGTGGTGCGGAGGTGGCACAAACCATGGCTAGTTTGGGGAAGGCTTTAGCAAGGATGACTAAGGACTTGGAGCTTACGCTTTAGATAACAAATCCACCCAGTTGTGCTCCTTCTTTGGAAATGTAGTCAAGCCTAACAAATCAGGGCCTTAACAGAGTTGTATTAGGGTCCTTTAATTGGACTAAGCTGGTTAATACCCACATTGGCTTTTGTATGCCCAAGGGTCCAGCACAGAAATGGTCTGCCATTTATGCTGGCAAAATCTCATAAAATTGCGACCATGAATGTTGAAAAAATTAAATTCCAATATCCTCACAGGTAGACACTGGATTAAGGTATTTTGATTATTATAAGGAAGTCAGATGTCTTGACCTATGCGGGCTTCGTTAGCTTGGGTTTTGAGCGACACTAAATGAGCCTTAAGTCCCGGCAGACCACTTGGATATGCTAAGCAGTTAACAGTGGTCACAGAGAACAAATGAACACTTTTTTCAAGAGGATCATCCCTCCTAACCTGCTCCAACCCCAGAACTCACAATATATGTGTCCTGGCAGCAGTACAGGCATGAGAGTCCCACCTCTGTGGAAGATTTTGACTGAGAACCATATATTGCTGCCATTTCCCAGGTTGCTCAAGTCCAAACCCCGTTGTGACAAATGCATGAAATGGTACCTTCAAAAAGGTACCATTCATAGCGTTCCTGCATGTGTAATATTATTGACACACTGGCCATGTTAGCAGTTCAGTTCGAACCCATCAACATTAACTTGACAGAAAGACCAAGTGAAGGCTCCAGAGTAAAACTCAGTCACTAGCACAAGAAGCTACTGCTTGAGACATTGTCTGAAATGTACTGAGAGACACCAAGAATATTCCTCTCTGGAGCTTTTTAATTGTTCAGCCTCTGCTAAACTGTTTTGCTCTTTTCTGAGTCTAGCTAGCATGTAACAAGACTTTTGTAGCTAATGGCTCTGTTAGGGGTATGGGGTGCCACAGGCACACAGCACAGCAGTAGCAGCAGAGCTGCACGAGACCTAAGCATCTGTGGGAGGACCCCCACTTTGTTACGTGTGGGGATTTGTTACACTAATTCTGTTTTATGAAAGCTGAGCATACCCTTCAGGTGGACATATAAGCCATAAATTAGTATGGATAGTTTTATTTTCCAAGTGTTATGTACTGCACTAGTCGACTTACAAAAGTGGCTGTATTCAGTCGAGGAAGAATGGTGGTTTCTTGCAGTGTTAATTGTGCAATGGATTCATATGTATTTGCTTTGATTTGGAAAAGGTGAGTTGTTAGGAGGATAATTCACACAGGTGAGGCAAAAAATTTCTGAGCAGAAAGATTCTGCACATGTCAGTGCTTGGTTAAGTCTCCTGACAGCAAAATGAGAATCTAAGGAGAGAGAAATGAGTTCCAGATGGTTGTGGTAACTGGCAAGAAACTAATACTGAGGCTGATCTTGAGAAAACAGACTGCAGACACCAGAGATCAAAATGGGGGCAGGGTGGTCCAGATAAGGTTGATAACACATGATATATCATCTTTAGAGCATTCCAAGGCAGGGTAGTGAGATGAACCATTTGTTCCTGAATTGCAGTGTTTTGGTGGTGAAAACACTCTTGCTGTGACTGTTCTGCTTCCTGCACTGAAGGTAAAAACAATGCAGTAAATATCCCATTTCCCTGCACATGGCCCATCAGCCTCTGTCTGCTCTGCAAGGATGCTGAGATAATATAAATTACTCATTGTAGGATTGCTGTTGTTTTCATCATGTGCAGCCTAGGTCTATCTGCACCAATTCCTTGCTATCTTGCATATTTCTTGTTTAAGCTAGGAATTTGTGTGGCATCTTACCTGCCTTCTATTTTTAGTCGTCAGTGGAAGGGTGAGGCAATGTACGTAATTCTCATTACAGTTAATTTAATCCAATTGTGATGTGGATTTAGAGGTACTTAGTAGGTCACAACTGAGTGTGGGTTCTGTCTTTTTCCAGTTTCTCTCATAAAAAATGGACACTGATAATTTTTTCCACTTGTAAAACTAAACACATGCATCTAGAGGTGGTGATATGATTTGGTGCTTCTGTTATGCAGATACTTTCCCTGTTGATCTCTATAACTGTTCCTTAATTGGGAAAAGAGGGTTCATGTACATTTTGTGGGTTCGGATGTCTTGTGGGTTCGCACATCTCATGATGTATGAGAGAGAGCAGTAAAGACTAATGTGGACTAACTCAGCTCTTTGGGATTAACAGTGCGCTTTTTGTGTCTTTTGTCTTATTTTCTCTTTGAACAAAGGAGCCTCTATCAGAAAATTGTGATTGATCCTCATCTGGAATTTGTTTGTAAACACGAACTGATACAGAAGCCTGCATCCTAGAAATGATCGCCGGCCACCTCGGTCCCCAAGCCAGTTCTGAGCTCCTGTCACAGCTATGGAGGAGACACCAGGTTTGTTTTCTTCATTATGTAGGGGGAGTTAAAAAAACAGAAAGCAAAAAACCACACAGGGTCCTTTTTCCTTTTTGCCTTGTACTGTGAATCCCCCAGTTCTTCAATTTCTCACTACCTTTGACAGCCTAGGCTTTTTTCAGACACGGGCCTGTAAGCTCTCCAGCTGTTGTGCCTGTAAATGTGACTTGCTTTGCTCTGTGCAGTTCAATCCGTGCGATCCAGGCAGCGTTTTCTCTTTGTTCCAGGAACACGAGTGAAGCATTTGAGAGTGGACAGGGACTCTGTCCACTGTGTTAGTGCTAGTCCCCAGGTCGGCCGAGCATGGAGCGAGTGCCTGTAGTAGAGAAAATTCGCCAAAGTCCGTGATGTGGGGAGAGCTGGTATTTGCTAGCTTCCAACTACTGTTTCTCCCCTGAGGGTTTTAGAACAGCCACTCTTAGACTTGTCATGGAATTAAAGAAAACTACATCCAAGGTGTACAATGCTGCTCTCCTGCTGCCACTTTTCCTCTTATTTTGGGGTAAGTTTTTGTCTTCTGTGCCTGATTCTTACCCAGCTACTATGCAGTAACTTCGGATCAAATCTGTGATCTGCCCTTGTATTGCAAAAGTAACTGAACAAAATGTCACTCACAGTTAGATTTGAAGTCCGAAAACTTCTTGTCTGGAAGATAAACAGGCATTTCATTCTAGATACGTTTTTCCTTCTATTTATTTCTCGTCTCCTTTTGTCTTTCTCCCTGTGCACATGTATGTATGCATTTATTCACAAGAGCTAAAAGTGTGTGCACTTTCATGTAATTAAGTATTCAGCTATTATAGTAACCATTTTCTCCATTGAAAAGTTCTGAATTTTGCAGTTGTGTCCATACAGAAGAAACATAGAGCTTTATTTCCATTCTATATGCTTTAGAAATACATTTAGGCAAAAGAGGAGTGTACCTAGGGGAGTATACTAATAAGCTGAAGTGCCAGATACCTCTGGTACAAAATGTGGAGGGAAGAAGACAGTACATGAGTATTCTCACTTAGAAATTTGGAAGAAAGCAGATCCATCCTGAAAGTGCAAGAAGTGATGAGGTAACAAAAGAGACTATCACACTGATGGAGGTTTTTGTTTTGCTTTGTTTTTTCCACATTGAAAACTTATTTTAGAGCCAAAGAATATACTTAGGTATACTGGGATTCTTCAAGTTCACATGAACTTGTCTTTGGGCTCCAAAAGTCACCCTTGTATACAATTTCTTATGGTCCCTGAAAAACAGATTTCTCTGTTTCTTCTGGAATGGGTGCATGGAGATCTGCTGGGCCTAGACATCTGTTTTAGTCATCTAGGGATTATAAGGTCATGTCAGGAACATGTCCAACCTTTTACTGGAAAGTATGATTGGGATTGAACCGGCCTCCTTATCCTCTCCTCGGCACTGCTAGGGCAATGTCTGTATATAAAAGTCCTGTTTGGTTTCTGCTGAGCTAGGACAGGAATGATCAATGACATGAAGTGGAGGTGAAATACACAGAACATGCAGAAAATACAGTCAAAGTGCCTTTTCTCTGCTAATATCTGCTGAACACTGCATTTGGCATTTTCTCACATTAGTGGGTGATGTTTACGTACTTTCTGAGAGTTGGAGAAAGTTTTCAGCTTTTCCTTTGATTCCCCAACAGTCTTTTTTTTCCTTCTGAACCCTCCCTAAATTTTCTTTGCTCTGATCACCTCAAACTACAAATGTGAAAGTCAAAATATGTTTTGATTTTTGTCTGATTTTTTTTGTTCCTCTTCCTTGTACCAGCTTCTTTGTCTGGTACATTCACTCCAAGTGCCTGGAATTCCTCTGGCCACAGGGAAGCAGCAGGACTGTCTTTTGTATCTAGTAACCATAGCTACTGGTTTGGAGTGTGAAGCAATTATGGTGGCTTTGTATTGTGTAGAAGGAAGGCCCATGGCATATACGGTATTGCTCAGTATGTGGCTGCCAGAGAGCTGGCATGTTTCTGGGGATTTGTGCTCTTTGACCATTGCACTGATAGCTTTTCACTCTTGGGTAAAGCTCTATTCTGGAACAGTAATTTACTGAGAACGTTGTTTTCTTTTGAAGTGCAGGTGGATGACGCATCTTGATATAGCCAGCAAAGCTCAAGGGAAGTGGTAATTTCCATAGTCTTTCCACCTGCTCCTATTTTGCAAGGGGAATTCTGCCAGATTTTAACTGTAGTGAATGGTGGTGTTTATGTAGGACTTGTAGAATTTTAAGGCCGTAAGGAAATGCCTTCTCTTGCCCTTGTGTGGCATATGACTACTTTTATTTTATTTCTAATTGACTGAGTCTAAATGTCATTGAAGCACGGAGTAGCTAAGTTACTTGTTCAAAATGTTTGAGAAAATTGTGATTATCCAGATGGCCTGTTGCAAGCTGTAACCATAAGACCATCCTGCAGCCAGATCCACACTATCTCCGATTGTTTAAAATAAACTCCAGAGGGACAGTGGTACAGACTCTGCATATGTGACTCCAGTTTTACTGCTGCTGTCTGTGTAATGGGCAGAATAGCTCTCACCTTAATTTGTTGTGTTCTAAAGGAGATTCTGGAGGGCAGAACTGAGTGTGTACTCATTTCTGTTGCCACAACTCTAGCGAGCAATGAGCACAGTAATTCACATACCTTTGGCCTGGAAAATGCTTTGGACACCTATTGAGAGAGAACGTGTGCAGACAAACCTTTTTTCTGGCAGTTTGCTATCTGCTCTAATGCAAGCTCTTGAGATTAGCTCGGACATACGGACAGTTTAAACCTTACTCACTTCAAAACAAGGAAATAAAGAAATACAATCTTTTCAGCTGTTTTGTTGATTGTCAGTATATTTAAATAAGAATTGGAAATTAAAGCTTGTGACTCAATCTGATTAACTGAATACACAGGAAACCCCCTGTCTCAGTGTTTGATCTGTGGAAATGGCTGAGAGATCAGAGAATGTGTAAACCATGAAGGTCAGCTTGGAGGAGTGTTTATTAAGGGAAAATACTGGGGTGTCATAAGCACAGAAGATCAAAGAGTTACTGTGGCAATATATGCAATACTATCATAAAACATGGATCTGTCTTTCTCCAAGTTCTAGAAGCATGATAATAGGAGTTACATCTTCAAATCTGCGTTAAAACAGTGAACAGATAATGAAAACAAGCTAGGTGGCTACTTGTTCTGCGTTAAGAGTAAGTTTAATTCCCTGAAGTGGTATTTCTGATTAATGCTGTTAATGCCTCTGACCATAATATTGGCACTGCTCAGCCCTATGGATTGCTGCCCACCGTTTGGCACCATTCAGCAATTCACTGGGCAAGCTGGGTGGGAGAGAGCCAGGAATCAGCATTCTTCTTCTTTGAGGGGGTAAATATTCCGTATATTTCAGAAGGGGAAACTGAGCCACATCTTCTTATGCCTATCTTAATGAAAGTCTAGTGGTCTAGGCCTTTATAAATTCTTTATAAATATTTACACTAGTAGACTGTGTACATATCTCTGGCATGAAAAAGCTCTGTCACATCAAAAACCTAGCATGCAAATGTTGTGGTCTGGAACTTGTTGGTCTCCAGTAACAAAGAAAAACAACATAAGAAGTAGGCTGGGAAGTGATGAATGCACAATATCCATCTAAAACTTTGGATAGGAAAAACTGCAATCTGAACTGTGTGCGGGGACTTCACTAGAGGTTTTTAAATTAGTATCCAAACTGGTGGTTGGCTAAGATACTGGGCTTGTGTGCTTAATCTACCAAAACTCTACAAGATCTATCAAAGGCATGAATACTAAGGCTCTTTTTAAAATGACTCTTCTAAAAGATGCTGTAGGCATTGCTAGGATCCCTAGCGTCTTGCTGGGCCATTTATTCAGCATTGTCTTAGAGGTACTGCCAGCTGATTGCCAACATTGCTTTTTGATTATCTAACCTTTATTTTGAGGATTTTTTTTGTCATAGTGTCATGTCTTGCTTCACAGAGATTGTCAGATCTGATAAGCTGTTAACCTGAGATGATAATGGTGATGTTTAGATTCAGCCAGCAGATAGTATCTCAGCCTGCATTTTCACTGAAGTATCATTTCTCCCTTTTACACTATTCACTCAACAATAAAAAAATTAAATAGTTGCTATGGAAAAATGGAGAGGAAGAACTTGATTCTGGGCACCAGGATCTTGAGGGGAATTGAATATACCTGACCCTAATGGTGACACCACCTGAGCATGAGACCAGGAAATTCAAACAACAGCTGATGGGAAGTGGTTGCGGGGAGAGGGAGCAGCTGGTAGGTGGGAGCAAGCTACTTGAACAGAGCTTCTCTGATGGCTGGCAGAGGTGGTGAGCTGCTGCAGCTCTGGGGCTTAGTCGTTGCAATCAAACATTGGTATTTTGGAAAGTTTCCCGTGCCCACATCCAATTTTCTGATGCTGAATAGAAAAGCCCACTGTTAAAGCAGCTGTCAAAAGATGCCCGTTACTATGTTAAACAGGACAAGGAATACAGGTTATGAAATATTTTAGGCTAGGTGAAAAATCAGTGCCAATTATTAGCATTTCATGAGCTTGTCAGTAGTCTCAGAGAATTTCAGGGGCTTGTTTTCTGATGCTAGTATTACTAGGAGCAGGTGCTTTGCTCAGGTCTGGGAAGAAAGTGTTTAATCTCTCTGTGTCAAGAAGGAAATCGGGCTTGTAAAGCCACCTAAAAAGGCCTTGTATATGCCCTGGACAAGTACACTGAAGGTACATCCTAAAGAAGGATTTCATTTTATTCTGCCATTACCTTCCATAGCAGATATGCTATCCTTCCAAAGTTAGCAAGGATGGGGGAGAGAGAGGGTGAACAGCATGAAAGCCCCTTTTCAGACCTGCCCACTCTTCCTTCCTGGTGTGTGGATCCTGGGAACGGGCCATAGTGTGTACCCTTTCACTAATCCTTTACACTGACCAGGATAGGGAAAGATCAGCAGAGGTCAGCAGGGATTTACTAATATAAGCACATGCCTTCCTGTTGTCATGGAGACATAACTCTTTCCATTCCTTTATTCAGAGTTTATTTAGTAGTTGTGTTGCTCTGATACTTGAGGTGGAGGGGTTCCCTTTCTACCCTTGGCCTCGGTATCTTTCTCTAGTGGGCGATGTGCTGGGGTGATCAGCAGGAGCGCAGCCTGACTGGTAAGAATTACATCAGGCTGGGGTTTTAAGCATCCACGGTTTAGGCACGTGAAGATTCCTCTAGCTCTATTATTGCGGTGCAGTTAGGGGCTGCTGGTGGGAAGCCTGCTATTCTCACCTCTTGGTTATAGTTGTCTTTTTTCCAGTTATTGTAGTGTGTAGGGCAGGTGAAATACACCTGAAGGAAGCCTCTTTCTCCACAAGCCTGCAGTGCCTTTTTGTAAAAGATGATAGTCATAGGGAGAAAGATTAAAAATAGCATGGAAGTCAAGGAACTCAACAACAAATCCATGCACAAAAGGTACTTAATACATCATGAATGGTCATAATTTTGGAAACATAAATAAATACTCGTAAGCATGAAGCAGTCTTTTCCAAAAGTGTATCACTAAAACAAGAGGAGAATATGCCTGAGTCCTGTCTGTTGCAACTTGTTTAGTAGAAAACAAAAGTGCTACACAAGGAGATGCAGTGTGCAAAACTCTTTTCTCCTCTGTTTGGGAATCCTTCACAGTAATAGGTCCTCGAGGAGAACAGTGCACATTCCCGTACTCTGCTCAGTTCATGTCATGGGGAAACGCTGTTGGGCATACGTGTAGCCTGGTTACCTCTTAAAAGCATTGGAGCTTCAGTCTGGTATTTTACATCCTCTGTTTTTCTGTCTTTTTTTAATCTGGACTGTGGGTAATGTGAATTGGGCTGACTTTCTGGAAGAGAGAAGCTGAAGGGATGGGAAAAGTTGGACCTATGCAGACTTGACTCTCATCCTTTTGTCATCCTTTTGTCTCAGAAAGCCCCACTTCTGATTGACCCAAAGATAGGAAAGACACAATTCCTTTTATCATTAATGTTCCCATAATTAGTCTGGGTGAAGTGCCCAATCTGATATCCTATATGACTTTAGAGCCTACCTTCTCCTGCTAGGTATTCTCTGCTTCCTGAAATGATTCAGGCATCTAGGAATGATCAAAGCCACAGGTGGAATGTGTAAAATTGGGCAAGTTTTCAGAGCCTGGAACTTGTGGAAATACATTTCATATTGTTGGTGTGAATCCAGAAATAAGATACACCCTTTTCTTTGATTGTCTTTCCTTTTGCTAGACAGCTGTAATATTTATATTAGGTGGTGAAATAAAACACCTCCATGTTATAGAGACTGGAAAAATCTAAATTTCTAATTCTGTAATACCTCTAATGTAAAGTATTAAAGGTTTCGAATAATTTCATCTTACAGGACACTTGTGAAAATATATACTTGTAACTATTTTTTAAGTTGGGCAAACTGATACACAAAGTGGAACTGGCTCGCCTAAGCTCACATTAAGTTTTTGCCAGGCCAGGAAATAATATTATGGCATCCTGACTCTTCTGGCCTTTGCGTCTGATTATGAGCGTTTTGCTGAGAGATTGTACACAGGAGGTAGTGAAAAGATGAAAATGTACTCTGAGTGCAGTGTACATGCATGAACAGGTATTCAGAGATGGGTATTTTCAGTAAGAACCACAGACTCTGCTTAGAGGTTTTTTTGTGCTTGTGGAGATTATATTGTCCCGTTTGAATAACACATTAAGTATAACTTAAAAAACCCCCAACATTAATCACTTGTCAAAATTGTCCTTCAGTATGAAGGAAACAAGGTAATCTCTGAGCTGATAACCCCAATGCCTGCCACTTCCTTGTTGGAATTTTAAGTGACCATTAAGAGCACCTTTAAGGTAGTTATCAGTGAAGCAGTGTGAGGATATAGAAACTTCGGGTACCATGTGCATGGATAGGGTGACAATTAAGGGGACCTTGGGAATCAACAACTTAAGCTGCTAAAATTCAAGTGAGAGAGAGGTTAATGAAGATGTGGCACTAAGCATCTTCCATGAGGTCAGGTGTATCCCCAGCTGGAGGGCATGCATCGTTATCATAGTTTCGCAAGACTTTGAAAAACCAAACTTGTGAAAAGCAAAAACAAAAAGTAGAAGCCAGTGAGTAATGCCAAAGCAGCATCTCACAAGCGGTGAAGTAATAAAACGACTGAAGGTCCTTGTCCTGTGTATTGTCTTAGCAACTCTTAATTGGTCTCTAATAAAACCCTGTGCCAGCAGTGCTAACATAATGTCAGGATGGAGAGGGGAGGCTGTGAAAGAAGTTACTTCAATGCAACTCATGTTGTGGGGGAAATTACCACTGAGATTTCACAACATGTGTGAGATAATGGAGAACAGACAAAGTTGAGGGGTTTTGTTTGTTTTTTAAGGAAAAAGTCGGAAACCTTGCTACAGCTCTTTGAGAACCTCCTCCTCCCCCCGCACTGTCTTTATCAGTTCCCACAACTCTCTTTGCCAGTGCAGTGCAACAGCATCTTGTCCCGGTTTACTGAAGTAAGAGATTCCTCAGGACTCTCTGGGAGAGAGACAGTGAACTATTACCAGGGGGGTCTCAGATTGCCCAGCATCTCATTAATTTCTGATTTCTCTTTTTATGGCTAGAAAACTCGCTGTTGCAGCTGCCCTTTGACAAGATCATTTAGTAAAGGTATAAAGTACAAAATTATTACAGCCAATTATTAAAACAAAGCCTGGCAATGCAGCTTGTTTGCCTTAAAGTGATACAAAAGGTCACAAACCTCATCTTTTAGGGAAAACCTTTGTCAGTTACCTTTAAAGTGTAAAACCAGACCTGTCCTGACAGAGCTCAATGAATGCTTTTTATGCAACTCTGTTAGCCTTTGAAGTTCCTCCTAATCCACCCCTAAATGCCTGGAACGTATTCTTCAAAGAAGCTGTAGTCTTCTCCAGTTTCATTTCAGAACAGGGTTACAGGATGATACGACTAATTTTTTTTTTAATCTTTTTTTCACTTACAAACATCATGGATTCGTATTCTTCTTGTGAAATGTAAAGGAAAAATCCTGAATGTCATTGTTAATCCAGCAACAACTACTTTTGTGGAAAACTATAAGGTCTTGTCATTCAACGACTTCTTTGATCTGATTTTCACCATTTTCATGAAACAGCATAGTCTGAATTACATGTTTTCATGGTTGGTATATTGTGCAGCAGGAAAAGCTAATTTATTCATTATGCTTATTAGCATTTGGTGCATATTCATATGCTATTCACATTCATATAATAATCTATTCCAAAATTGAGAGGAATTACTGTATGCCCTAGGACTGATGGACGAAAATAACAAAACCAGAGCTAAAAACGTCATATGTGTTCTTTGTCAAGCTAGGTAGTCTAAGTCTTTGATACTTATTTAGTACACTGAATTCTTGCAGACTCCGTGTTTAACTCCCTGGCGACGTCACAAGTGGTGTACTCACCTCTCACTGCTGAAATTCCCCTTTCTGACGTCACTCTGTAACAAATTCGGTTTTGAATTAGTGTCTCATCCGTGGCAAATTATTTAGCCAGTTTAGCCCTGCCACTGAATGAACATATTATATGGCTTATAGTATGGGTTATACTTATTTATATTTTTATGAAACATATTATTATTAAATATGTTATTATTTTATATTTATACTTATTATGGGTTATACTATATTTACACAGAGGCATGTTTTGTCCTTGGGAAAGATTCCAGTGTTAGTATAGCATGCTATACACAGGGAAGTATATGATATAATCCTGGAGTTAGTGTTGTTAATATGCCTGTAACCTCTACTGAGTAGGGCAAACATATGAGTAATTCTCTGCAATCTGCAGTTCACAGAATAATTTGAAGTTATTTAGATACTGTTTCATTTCTGGTGGCATAAGTTGCAGTCTTCTCAGCCTGCTCCGTGCATGCCTTATAAGCAATGCTGTGTTACTTCAGGATATTTGTTCAAAAAAGGAACATTTTCCTCCAAAATGAGGTCCTGCTGAAGTCATCACTTTTAGACATAAATAAAGTAACATTTGGTCACAGAAAGTAGCTAAAACTAGTACAGTAACAATGCAGGAATTCAACTTTATGCAGTCCTGTATATAACTAGTTATTCACCACAAATTATGACTACATGTAACTAGTTAACCACTGCTATTGTTCATGATCACAGTGAGTCTAGAGGAGGTTGGAATTCTCCCTATTACTTTACTGCTGTTCTTCGGTAAACCAAGAGGGCCTTTTGACTTTTTAGTGAAGCTTTGTGTTTGCTTGACTTGGTATCTGTCTGTAGGTCAGCCCTGTTGTGTCTACAAGTTTGTGTGTGACTATGGGGCCATGTATTTGTCACCAAATCTTTTTGTAGTGGACAGGCATTGATGACTAACACAGATTATTGAGCATTGCAGTCATGTGATGAACCAAAATAAAGAAGGTACAAAAAGGTACATCTGTTGTGAAATAACTTCGGAAAAGACAGGAAATAGCAAAGGGATTTGATGTTTATCTTTATTTGCAAGAAGCATTTAGACTGTCTACTTATAATGGAAGCAGAAAACTATGCATGTAGCCTTTGAAATTACTTCAGCCTGTCTACACTAGCAGTGCTTGGTGGTTCTGTTGAAATGTGATTTCTTTGCAGATGGAGTCTGCTGCAAATCGAAGTCGTTCTGAACATGCAGTGGACTTGGTCTCTTTTTTTTTATCAACAGACTGTTCTCCTGGCCTGTGGAAAGTGCAGGCTGGGACTGGTTACTCATTAAGTGTACAAAGGCTCATATCTCCTGCCTAGTAAAGCTCGTTTGTGAATAGTTTCCTGGGTTCCCACTCTAATTGCTACAGAGATTCCAGGCAGATTGCGTCATCCTTGTTTTCTGCCTGACTGGGAATCTGAGAATAAAAGGGTTGATGGCAGAATAATGAGATTGCTGGACAGTGCAATGCTCAGCAACTCTCCCCAGCATCACATGAGAGAGGAAGGGAGGGGTGGGCCATAGAGATGATGCTGGGAAGAGAAAGGGCTGTCTAAATCCCTGAGCACCCTCCCCCATCAACACTGCCTCTTAAAAGAAGACTTAGAAACACTAGTCTTTTGGTGGGAGGAATTTGGGGGAGGTCAGGGCAGGGGCAGGCTTTTGTAAACCAAAGTCTCCTACAAATCCCTTTCAGGCCCTGAAGTCAGATGCCTCCACCTTCAGGTACAAAGAGACTGAGGAGCTGATGGGGCAGTGAGCTGATAGAAAACCACTCACACAGATTAACTACTGGGTGTGTAGAAGGTGCACCAGAGCAAGGCAAACATGACCAAAAATGGGCTGGGATAATGACGGCCTGAATGAGAGAATGTGTAAGGTCAGCTGAGAAATGATGCTGTGGTGTGTGATCCTGGCAAATCCTTAGCATGGAGCATGGCACGTTAAAACAACATTTCTCAACTAGCAGTAATGCAGTGAGGGTCAAGGGTGGTGAGCTGTGGGTAGTGTCAGAGTAACTGCCCACTCTCCACCTGCAGTTTTATGGAGTTTCCCAGAGACTGATTCCTGTCACTAGCTGGCCCACAGTTACATCCAGAAGGCAGCGAAAAGGGCAAAGAGCTGCTTACACAATGGCATCTAAAAAAAAAGGTTAAATGCTAGTGATTGCTTGACTTCCAATGCTAGGCAAAGTCAGGATTGTCTCACGAGAAGCAGTCGCTATTTCTCAGATACCATTTGCTATTTAATGACCTTTACCTCTGCTTTGTGGCCATTTTTTGTAGACTTTTTCAAAACATCTCTATGTAGTTGTTTGCAGAGTTACTTCCAAGTTTGGATGTTTCATAATACTTATGCAGGAATCAGTCTGAGGTATCTCCACCCCACAGTTTCTCTCCTATGTATCCTGGAAGAAAGCGGGATGGGGGGCTAATGACTGCTGCCTTTGTGAAGGGAGAAGTTCTCTGTTTGCATTGCCTTTGTCCCTTTATAGTATTTTTGGGGTTTTTTTCTTCGGAAAGTGTATAATCGTGTCATTGAGTCCAGGGCATATATCCTAATTCTAATATCAAGGCAACTATCTCCTGTCCCCTGGGCTGTTCTGCCCTTTGACCAGATTGTTTCAGAAAGTGAATTTGAAATTTCTTTTGGAAAAGAAATGAGGATTCCTCCTATTCTTCCATTCTGCTCCATTGACAAATACCTAAATTGAACACTTTTTTGTTTTTTATATCATGCATCCTATATAATCTCATTTGTATGAATTAAATTTGCAGTCCCATGGGCATGTCGCATCACATTTCTGGATGGTGGAATTGCTTAACTGGGCAAGAGCCTTTTAAACACTGCCATTTTGGGGGCAGCAAGGCATTGTGGCTGGGCGTGAATAAATTGATCACACCCAAATGCTCCCAGATTTAGGGGAATCTGGTCTCAACATTAGTTGCTGGTATCTGGATATAAGACTGGTGTTTTGGCTCTGCAGATACTAAGAGTTTGGATCTAAAATGCCATCAGTACAGTGAATCTC
This sequence comes from Aptenodytes forsteri, assembly GCF_000699145.1. Lineage (NCBI taxonomy): Eukaryota > Metazoa > Chordata > Aves > Sphenisciformes > Spheniscidae > Aptenodytes > Aptenodytes forsteri. The sequence goes on along the minus strand of NW_008795382.1, from coordinate 842,908 downwards.
ATCAGTCTCTGCTCTTTTTTGCTGTTCTTATAACACCTAAAAATTTCCTGCTGTGTAAATTTACATGTCTAAGCTATGGGGAGAGGGTGCCTGGCCAGCGATTATCAAACTTTGAGCTGATCCGTGTAATCAGAGACTGTGTGAAGTGTGGCAGGTTGGAGTTTGGGTTGGACTGTTTATGGCACCATCTTCAGATCACTAGTGGATTAGCTGGGAAAAAATTGTATCCCCAGAAGGAGCAGCTGGGACATTTAGAGCAACAGCCAATATCTTAAAACATACCATCTACCTCTCCGGATTTCAAAGCACAAGTCTTGTGCCCTACTGGTGAAACGGGTCATTCAGTTTTACACAAAGTTCATCTTGTGCATGGATTTAAGGTGGTATGTTTCACTGCTCTAAAAGTGATTCGGGGATGAAAAAGCACAAGTAAAATGGTTGGTTTGTGAGTGCCTCCTGAAAAACAGGCATCTAGTCACCCAACTTAGCAAGACATTCCTGATTGCCATGATATAAAGGCATGTTGTGTTGTCTTCTTTATAGTAAATGTTTGATTCTCCAGTATCTTTCTCAGCTAATGGCTAGAACAGCCCCTTGCAGTGTGGAATTTAGGTGGGCAGTCTCTGAGTTGTATGTGGTGATCGGCAGAACTTTTTCTTTTAGGGCTACAAATGCTGACTAACAAAAAGTCTCTTTTCTCAACAGGAACTTCATACTCTGAAGATGATAGCAGCTGTTCCTCATCCCCATGTGAAAATGGTGGGAGCTGTAAGGATTTGGAAGTGGGTTACCAGTGCACCTGCCCTATGGAGCCTGTAGCCTACATGGGCATAAACTGTGAACTCCTCTATGACGCATGCATTAAACATGAGTGTCCTGCCCATAGGATTTGCAACGGGACTCCAGGACTCCTGGAATATGAATGCATCTGTATGCCTGGCTTCACAGGTATTGATTGTAACATTAATATTAATGAGTGTGAGAGCAACCCTTGTAAAGATCCTCGTTTTGAATGTGTAGATAGTGTAAGTGGATACACCTGTAAATGCCAAACAGGACTGAATGGAGAAGGCTGCCAAACAGAAAGCTCTGTGTGCTCTAGCCACCCCTGCCTAAATAACGGGACGTGTGTCGAGGGTCCTGGGGACTATACCTGCATCTGCCAGCCTGGCTTCACCGGGGCCAACTGCAGAGACAACATTGATGAGTGCGCCTCCAACCCCTGCCAGAACGGAGCCATCTGCCGAGACAGGGTGAATGAGTATAGCTGTTTCTGTGTGCCTGGGTTCCAAGGATACAACTGTGAAATAGACATCAACGAGTGTGCGTCCCGGCCCTGTAAAAACAATGGCACCTGCCTGAATGAGATGGATCACTATTTATGCAAGTGCATCCCCGGCTACACAGGTACCTTTCATGCTCATGTACTAGCCGGGTGGTTGGGTTACGTCTCACTGTTCATGTAGTTCCACAATTTGCCTGCTGCTAACGTGTCTTGTAGTGTTAGTAGCTGTCCTGAGAAGCTGTTGTTTTACAGCTATGAGACTAAATCTCTGTTGCACAACTCATGTTTCTGGAGTGTTTGGTACTGTGTGTGAATAATGGTGTCGGGCTGCTTGTTGCGGCTTCTGGGCAATAGTTGAGGCTTTGATTTCCATGGATGGTGTGGATGTTGAGACACATGAATCTGAGTGGAAGTGGGTGGACTGTCTGAGACTTGAGTACTAGATACAAAGTAGATGTGATTAGTTCTCAGTATGAAATTAAGGGAGATATACAAGAAAAGAGACTTACTATCAGGAAATCTATACTTAGTGTTTCCAGGTATAACTTATCTCTGCCTATCTGGCCTGTAGTTCCTTGTCCTGTCCTGCAGGATTTCTCTGAGGGAAGTAGTCTTTTTGGAATAAATTGGCTTTTAGTTGGAGATTTCTTTTCCAGTTCTTTCATGCCCGGCAAATGTTTTTTGGCGTGTGACATAAGTATCTCTTTTTTTGTGCATCTGTGCTAATGGTGACTCAGAGAGTAATCTACACCTGTGAGTTATCTGTGAGGGAGGCAGTGGGGGGTTCTCCTTTCTCCAGCCCTGCTTATCGGAGTGGAATGCAATTGTACTGCGCCGATGTCTGCCTGGTACCACCTAGCACATGAACTTTCTCAGCCTTCCTCGTTGTCACAGACTGAAGTGTTTAAAGAGTTAGGTTGCTGTGAAGGAATGCTGCTGATTACCAGTGGAATGAGGAGAAGTTATAACATCAGGAATGCAGTCCCTGATGCTGACTCACTCACTGATAAAAATGAACAGAGATGAAGGAGAAAAAAAAAGCAGAATTTCTGTGTAGGCCTACTACTGATTTTGAGTATCAAGCATAATTCTGTCTTTGCAAATCAGTTTCTTTTTTATCTTTATGCTGAATCCTCAATTCAGGATTGTGGGATTCCCCTGCCAAGGAAGTGATAAAATGACCCAGGCAGCTGGAGGAGCTTGTTGTGCTCCAGGTTATTCTGATGTCAAATATGAGGCTTTGCCTTATGAACTAGTGCTTCATCCAGAGGTTCTAGCACCATTGGCTAGCAAGGCCAGGTTGTTTCCTGGTGCTTGCAGCTGGAATGTGGGTGAAGGAAGTTTTGAGTGGGTATTGACGGGTTTGAACCAGCAGATTAGGGGGCCCACATTCCATCAGGATTAGGATGGCCATGTCCACTATGTGGTGAGCCTTTGTCAAGAAGGGGAGATTAGATGGATTGGCAGGTGCCACTGTAATGACTAAGGTTTGGAGGTGATGCCAGGCCACGGACAACTCAAAGAGATGGAATATAGTATGGTAAGATAGTTGCATAGAAGTCGCGCAGGAGGTCTTACTCTGTCAGGGAAAGTTGAGAGTTTGGAACAAAAATGCGTGACTTGCTGTTATTCTTCACTGGTAGTATTGGAGCTAACACCTAGTTTTTAATAGCATTTCATAATAAAATTACTAATATCTAGTATCACTGTAATTAGCGTTTTGCACTGCTTTAATGCTTTTTTCCTAGGTATCTCAAAGCAAGTTACAAATATTATTTAAACAAATGGAACAATGTTTTGGAGAAGCAGGTAGAAATCACTTTTCCCATATCCAAAATGCAACTGCCTCTGATGTAGAACACTGGATCTGATTAATAGCAACGCAACACAAGTGAAGAGTACCATGTCTAACTAAAACTGTAAGAGCTCTATCATATATAGAAGTTTAAATAACACTGACTAGCAGTGTGATTCTTCTCTTCCCACCCCTGTCCTCCCTGCCCTCAAAGGATCCCAAACCAAAACAGCTATCATTAGATTTTTAAGAGCTGTATGTAAGATCAAGATTTTATGGCTTACTCAGAAAATGGATGTTATTTGTGAAGTGCTGACTGATTGGCTACTTCAGCAAACCTGAATGAAAGAGACTAAAGCTTTGCAAATACTGGAAACTATTTTTAGTTTTGATAGAAGACTAAAATCCAGAAGTTTAGACAAAATAATTTTGTTTACAAATAAAAATTAAAGGTCCTTAATTTGTAAGAATCACATACTGTTCATGAGCTCCCAATATTCTTATGGCAAAATTAGAACAGATCACTATGCTAGCCAGTTTGGGTTGATAACATGGCTTTTGTGATTCCAGCTCACAAGTCCAGGCAGCACAGATATACTTTTCTGGATTTGTAACACAGATATTTCTCTGTTTTGTAACAAAGGTGTGAACTGTGATGCTGAAATAGATGAATGTGATTCAGACCCTTGCCAGAATGGGGCCCTGTGCAATGATCATGTCGGGTTCTACACCTGCACCTGTGCATCAGGTTACCAAGGAATCCGATGTGAGGTGGACATCAATGAATGTGTGAGCCAGCCATGTCAGCACAATGGGACATGTCATGACCTCATTAACAGGTGAGAAATCAGTGTTGCTTGGGCAGTTAGATACCAGGACTGATCTAAAAAAATTTCTTTACTGAAAGAGTGGTTAAACATTGGAACAGGCTGCCCAGGGAAGTGGTTGAGTCACCATCCCTGGAGGTATTTAAAAGACATGTAGATGAGGCGCTTAGGGACATGGTTTAGTGGGCACGGTGGTGTTGGGTTGATGGTTGGACTCGATGATCTTAGAGGTCTTTTCCAACCTTAATGATTCTATGATTCTGTGATTCTAAAGGTCTACTTAGTGTAACCTGTGAAAATTAGAGTAGAAATCTGTGGGAGGAATTGAATTTAGTGTTTTGTACATCCCAGTGGCAGTAACAGAGTGATTTATGGCAATAAGCGAGAAGGCCCCTCCCAGCAGCAGAACTTCTAGGATGCTTAAAGGAAGGCAGGAAAAGATTCCTGTTATTGCTTCCAGCTGACATGTCGGATACAAAGGGAAGTGATTTGCAGAGCATGAACAGCAAAGGCAACTGCTGAGAACATGCCTGTGTGTCTGAATTTACCTTTTCACAGGTAAGGTGCGAACTCGGAGGCTGCTGAGGGTTGTCTGCTCTCTCATTAGTGTGGCCTGTTTGTGCAGATGGAACTGTCTTTTTCCTCTGCCCCACAAGTGGGCATGAGGACTAACAGCTTAGCTCCATTTGCTCGTTCCTCATACTGGGCTTTACAGTCAAGAGCTTATGCATTGCTCTGTTTTGCTGCCCCACAGCTACCATTGTGACTGCAGTGACACAGGCTTCGAGGGGGACCACTGTGAGTTGGATATCCTGGAGTGTGCCTCTGAACCCTGTCTGAACAGTGCCACATGCGTGGAGGGAATCAAAAACTACAGCTGTGCCTGCTGGCCAGGTAGGTTAGAAATCTATTTTGCTATGCTGACATGTAGGCACACTGCAATGGAGAGCACATGATAAATTGCCGTGTTGAATAAGTAAAGAATTAATAATCATACTGCATGGTCCAGTGTGATTTTTCTTTTTCTTTTTTTTTTTATTGTCTGGAACAGTGAGGCTGTCATGCTGCCTTTTACAGGCAGGGCATCCCAAAATCCAGTTGACTGCATTGCTGGGAAATGCACGCTGATTCTCAACCATAAATTTTTCTTTCTCTTTTCTGCCATTTTCCATCATGTGTTTTTCTATCATGAGGTAATGCTTTCCTGCAAATTCATTATTTGGCTCCTACGTTTGACATAGTGGAGAAAGTGGAGGGCCCTGTAACTCCCTACTAGGTGAGCTGCAGTGTCTTCTGGGTCTTATTCTCACCTTCAAGGCAGCCACAATATTTGGGATACTAGTTCCAGAAGTTGTGCGTGATGTTGACACTGGTATCTCCTGGCAGGTTACACAGGGCAGCACTGTGAAGAGGATGTGGATGAGTGTGTGACAGATCCCTGTCACAACGGAGGTGTATGCTTTGAGCGATCCAACCAAGCCTATTACGGAACACGACCTGACTTCCCCAGTAATTTCAGCTATAGCCAAGCAGCTGGTTTCCTCTGTTCATGCCAGCCAGGCTTTGCAGGTGAGCTATGCAGTAAATGATCATCCTGTCTGCACCTGATAGATGCTGCATGGTTTGAATAGATAGGAATGGAGCAATGTTATCTGTGCAACAAAAATCACTTAATGACTGGTACTTCAGAGTGGGCAGCAGCCTGATGCATCAGGAATGTGCTTCTTTTCACATACCCTATGAATATATTGCAGACAGCTGTCTGAATGTCATTCTCTGTCCAGCAAGCCTGTCTCAAGGCTGAGGCAACAGCCTATGCACTTTCCAAGTGCTTTGATGAATGCCCTCTAGCTATGCAGATGCCAGGGTGGTTTCTCTTTGTCAGTCTTTCATGCATATGGCAGAATTCATCCCTACAGGATATCTGTGAAACTCCGCATCAGAGGAAACTATTTCCCTGGAGTCCCAGATAACTATTCTAGGTGTTTCCTTGATGAGACTACTCTCATGACAGCAACTGTATAATCAGAGTGGGTAGGAGAAGAGGGGGTTCTTGATATCTTGCTCTTGGAGCTAGAAGCTCTGTGGATGTTCAACTGAAATATCACCCTTTCCCTGGTTTATAGATATGTATAAAAGGCTGGATTTAACAGCTGGCAAAATTCCCTGGTAGGAGGGGCTAAACAATAATACTTCATTCTTTTTTGAGAAAAAAATGAGAGTTTGGTCCACTATTGCACAGATGGGAATGGTTCAGAAGTTCTGATCCTGCACTGCTCCCTTTCATGACACTGGAAAATCATTTGACATTTCCGTACTTTGTTTTCCCTAATTGTTTCAGTGATAGTATCTATTTGCCAGAGTGTCTGGAGAGACATGCTATTGTTCAAGAAATTATTTGCATTTTTAGATGACAAAAAAGAAGTGCAAAAAAATATGAATGCAGTTGTCATTCAGATGCCTATTTGTGTTTTCACTTTAAAGGGGAGACCTGCTTTACTAACATTGATGAGTGCGGGTCCCAGCCGTGTCAGAATGGAGGGCTCTGCGTGGACCTTATTAATGGCTTCCTTTGTCACTGCCTACCAGGTTATTCAGGTAATGTTGGTGAAGGGGGGTGGCTGGAATCAGGTCCTTCTGGTTAACTAATGCTGAGCTGCTGCATTACTGCCTGGCTGCAGGACTGGATTCCAGCGCTGGGTAGCCCAGGCTGCTGAGCAGGACTGAGATGAACTGTGGGGAGTGCCGTAGTGGTGCAGCGGGATGCCTGCAGTTCAGGGCTCAAATGCCATGGGAAAGCTATGTGATTTTGGTCAAGTAAGTTGATAGGCTATGAACTAGGTTTTGAGACATAAGATCAACTACATAGAAGAGTCTAGGATCAGAATATCTAGGGGATCTGCATCCTGGAGTGAAAGTTCACTGCGAAAACTGTGGGGTTTTTATACACATACTATGAAGGCGAACAAAACCAGCCTTCAAATAAAAAAAGGCGTGCTTAACATTCTAGTTGTCACAAGCTACTGACTGTAGCAGATTGGATCACCAGCACATAAAACATCTGTAAAAAAATCTCCATTCCCTAACACCCCTGAATGATAAGAGCCATCGATTTTTGGCTGAAGGCAGTAATCTGCTATGTTAGGAGGTCAAAAGGTCTTTGTGATGTGAGCAAATGAAGCCTTCTCTGTTTACAAGGGAATGGGGAGTCTGGATTCTTACACAAATGCCCTGCCTGACCCTAATGGGTCTCGGTTTTCTAGCTGAGAAACTAGGGGATAGTGAATATTGCACATCAGCTCCGTTGGGAGGGTACACTGCTAACTGATACTAAACCTCATCGTAGTTTAAAACATTTGTTCTCAGTCTTCTACATCTTTAAATTCCATGTGTGCTCTCTGTTTTGAGCAATTTACACCAAAAAGTAGTTCATAAGAAAGGTGGTCCCCAGCACAGTCTTGTATTTATGTATTTTTGAGGTGGATGTAACCTTTCCGCAGTGTTACTAGGCTGCCATCTCGTGGGAAAAAGAAAAACTTGAAGCCAGAAGAAAACCTTGTCCCTTTAACTTCTCGCAACAGCAGGTAGCAGCATTCCAGAGACTGTCTTAGGCCTTGATTGCATGGGGAAAGTTTTCTGTTTTCCTTCTGTGGTCATAGTAGTTGAGCTATGTTGGTGTAACTCTGTCCAGCTCTTTCCTGGGAAGACCCATTACACAGGTACTTTCACTCCCAGAATCTCAAATCAACTCCTAGTTAATGCCTTCTGTAAGTGGACTGAATTCTTTGTGGGGTTTTCTGGCCTATCTCGCTTGCTTTGAGTTCCTAATTTAGGCTAGGCCAAGAAAAAATTGCTTTTGTAGATGAGGACTTTGAAAATAGGCTTTTATCTAAGCTCTTTATTGCTACTTTCTTGGGTAGTTACAATGCTGTACTCGTGAACTGAGATCTTGTCCAAAGAGATGGTTTAAAGTTTATCCTACTTGTCAGAATTCCCACTCACATATGTGCCCTGTTCCCTTTTCTTCCTTCAGTGCCCCAGCACCCTCACAGAGTTCAGAATTTCATTGTGCTTTGCCAAACTGCAGATCTGTTTAATCCTTTCCAGTTCTTAGCGTGCTCATGAGCAGAAAAGCTGACAGAAACACAGGATGATGGGCAAAGGAGTGCTAGAGTTCATTCTGTTGCATCAAATTTGGGTTCATTAGTACTTGAAGGGGATTAGAAGCAGGTTGCTCTTCTGGATATTGCTTTTGGTAAAGGACTGTCTCAGCTGAGGTAGTTCTGACACATTAACACAGTGAAACGCTGGGAGCAGTCTGTGAGATCAGTGAGAGCGTGTGGAGGAGTGAAGCTGACAGGGAAATAATAGCAATTAATCTCCCCTCCTTTGTCAATTAATCCCAGTACAGTCATGCTGGGTAAACAGCTTATTACTTCATATTAGGATCACAGAACAACTTTGTGAAGCTTCCCATAATGTTTCTGTTCAAAACACATTTCTGTGGCAGCTTAGATCTGCCATGAACTTGGGTTTAAGCTGCCTCCGCTGATTAAAGTGAACTTGCTACTCTGATGAAGAATGCTTTCTTGGGGCGGCAGGGGGTTCTTTCTGTATTTTTTTTCTTTGGTCTGAGGAATTTGGGGAGTGTTGGGATAACAATGTGAGTCAGGAGAAATTATTTCTTTGCAAATTAACTGCCTCAGTGCTGTCTCAGGCTACAGTAGTGCAGGGAGATGAGCCAGCTCTCTCTGAAATGTAGTTGCAGAAGCAGTGCCTCATTCCTAAGAGAACTACATAATAGGTCCTGAAGAGTCTGTTCAGTGCATCAGTTTGTGTGTTAGTAGAGGATGTACCCTGAGAGGATGTAAGAAGTATGAATCAAAAGATTGCATGGGTACTAAATGAAGTGAGAAGGAGAATGAATCTTGCGTGGTCTTGGAAATGATGTCAACTGTGGTCAAGAGAAAAAGCATATTAGGAAATTCTGTCTTTTAGGAAAAAAAAAAACAAAATGGATTCTTTATTCATAGGAGTGGTTTCAGTCCATCATGTATGTACTAGGCAATAGTTTAGGCCAGGACATGAAAGAGACAGGTATCTCCATTTGGAATGGAAACCGATTTTTAACCTTCAAGAATATAATCACTGAAGTGGAATTTGGCTCGTTCATCCTTTAAAAACTTTTAAATGGCCTGAGTGCTCCCACTCATATTTCCACTCCTGCTAAAGTTGTCTTTAGAAAGGCAGTGTCCTAAAACACAGTGCTGTGACACGGGTCAGCCTGAATGAGAGAGGAAGAGCACCATAATTTCCGTTGCAGACATCCCTTGACAGTGGCACCTTGTGATCATGGTAAAACTCAGCTTTTTTGCACATGATTGAGGAATGCTTCTACTTTCATGAGACATCAGAAGGTGATGTGGTCATAAATTTGGGAGGGATTGTGGTTGTGAATGTATCTCAATATTGTTGGAGTTCTTATTGACCATTTTACTTTGTTCAGCCATAATGTCTTTGTCAATTGTCCTTAAAGAAGTAGGATACTTCTGCGTAGCTAGCTAGAAATGGTTACTCTGTAAGAGTGCTAGCCCAGATCAAATAGGCTTGAATTCCTGGGTCGTGGGTCATGAAATAAATGGGAGATGTCCCTTCCGTCTATCCACCTTTGGATAGATTTAATTTTTTTGTGCAGGTATTTCTTGATGTCGGATTTGTTTTAGAGACGTAGCCTCTACAGAAAGGGCAGCTAAAAGGTTAAGATAGTAAAGAGGTTAGAGGACTGTTACCCCTTCGACACTTTGGTAAATACAGCTGACGGGAGCTAGGGAACACTTTGTGAGACGCCCCCCCCCGCCCCCAGATCAAATAGGCTTGAATTCCTGGGTCGTGGGTCATGAAATAAATGGGAGATGTCCCTTCCGTCTATCCACCTTTGGATAGATTTAATTTTTTTGTGCAGGTGTTTCTTGATGTCGGATTTGTTTTAGAGACGTAGCCTCTACAGAAAGGGCAGCTAAAAGGTTAAGATAGTAAAGAGGTTAGAGGACTGTTACCCCTTCGACACTTTGGTAAATACAGCTGACGGGAGCTAGGGAACACTTTGTGAGACGCCCCCCCCGCTTCCCTTCCGTTCCACTTGCATCTCCCTTCTGGGTCATAGCTCCATGGTTAATCAGACCTTTTGACTTTCCTGTCATCTGATCAGAATGCTGCAAGAGCATATGCTTCAGTCTAGATCCTGCTTGTGTCTAGGTGTCAGGTGAGTTTTGATCAAAAGTGTCCTCTGAGATTCTGATGCTTGTGACTGCACAATCTGTTTTGAACTAGCCCTTTGCATAGATTTTCTGACTACGGCCAGCCTGAGATATGCCAGCTCACCATGGTTAAAGACTTTTTGAGAGGATTATGAATGGTGGAACAACTCTGATGAACTAAATTTGACTTCTTTACTAACCAAAATGGGTGAAGCCCAGCTTAATGCCATCTTCAGAATCAGGCCAGGCAAGTACTTGGGCAGAGCAGTGTCCCAGAGAGACAGAAGAATCCTCCTGTGTGTAGGTATGGCGAAATGGCTGTCTTCTAATGGTGCCCACCAGGAGAGACGACTTCAAGATGTCAGATATTAGACTAGATTCAGTGCGTTGATTTTCACATAAAATGCTTATCAGCAGTGTTTATTATTTTCAGTGATAATGGATTTGCTTGCCAGGAGGCCACTGCTTGCAGTATGTGAACTGCCATGTACACTTCAGGCAGACCAAAGTTTCCTTTCCTTTCCTTAAAGGAAAGCTAGCTCTTGAGACTAGAATGGGTGTCTCTGAAGCCTGGAAAGAAATTCCTAAATTTCTGGGACTCATTTACCAACACAGTGAGGAAGTTGCTAATCTCTATCTAAAGAACATGTGTGAAATTTGGGAATTTCTATTGAAAGTTCTCTCTCCATTTTGACATTTTTCTGCTAAATGTTCTTTATCTTGACCTCCTCCAAGAAGTTTTAGACATGATTAGGAACAAAATAATTCTCTGAATTTAAACCCCATGACTGAATCTTGTAACTTGCATGATTGCCAGTGTGTAAGAATGGGGAATTAAAACCTTTAGAAAATGAATCATCTGATCCTTTTAATTTCTTTAGAATACTCCAGTCTCAAAGAACCTAAGCAGTTACTCCTCAGCTGTGTGTAGTTTGAAACAGATATTCAGTGATCCACCATTTTGGCTTATAAGAGGTCTTATTTAAGTATTTTATATTGCATATATATGTACTATTTAGAATTGTTATGACTGTGTATTTCTCCATCCTCATTCTGTTTCTTTGAGAGAACCCTAGTCTGTATATATCCTTAAACGGATCCTGGGAAAAGAAGTAATCACAGTTTCTAATTAGCAATATTTCATGTAATGAATTTGAAACGATGTAGTGACTAGTAGGGAATCAGAATCTGTGCTGACTTACGCTACATGGGTTTGGGTACAATACATTTCCAATCAGCAGTATACAGGTAGTCTCTATGTGTGTATGTAAATATATACATGTGTGTGTATAAATCAAAATATGGATGCTTTTAAAGGGATTTAACGTTCTCCAGTCTTCACAGTTGTTGTACTTTATTGTTGCAGTAGGCGGTTGAATGGGCACAAGCTACCCATTTGTTTTCTCTTGAATAATAACAGAAGGGTCATACTAGCTAATATAGATAGTATTTAATATCTGTGCTAGGATAGGTCTATGCATGCATAGGATGCAGATGTGACTATCTGAGAAGTTTTGACTCCAAACAAATACTCACCATATCCTTCCCACTTAAAATATCTGTAAAATTGACTGGCATGTTTGGATTGAGTCAAATGAAGAAAGTAAAATAGCTACAAGAGTTGTTGGAATGCTTTCTTTTAATATCTTAAAGTGATACTGTTAATGCAGATTCCAGACTCTGACATGTGGGAGTTTTTGTTTGCTTGGACCTGACATTGATACTAACGGAGCAGATAACATTTCTTCACAGAAATAAGAACCTTCTCTAGGTTCCTTACAACATGAAAGTACAATTCTGCCTCCAGGAACTTTACAATATGAAAGTAACCACATTTTTCAAAACAAAACAGAACCACAGAGGAAAAAAAAAGAGATTGCAACAGCTAATTTTATAAGGCTGCTAATGAGGAAAGAGAGAGTTTTGATTCTGCAGTCCCATGTTTGAACCAGTACAGTCAGCATAATGCAGGGAATTTCCTTCCATTCAGTTTGACTTCAGAGAACCAGATCGTGGTAGTTGAAACTTGAGACTTTTCTTCGTGAATATTGCAGAGTAGAAACGCTTGTGCTCACAAACGCACAGAATGGGGCACATGGAGGAAGAAAACTACATGAAGTGCTGGTCCCTGATTAAGTCAGTATTGAATGTACAGCAGGGCCCGGGTTGCACCTTGCATTTGGAACTCTCCTTATTCGTGTGGTTTGGATATTACACAGCGGTGGAAATGCAGCTTTTTGGCTTAGCCTATAAAAAGAAAAATCCATATTTTGGCCTTATTCATGGAATTTGGCAGATTCACCTGGGAGGCAGCAAGGGCAAGAGATTGTTTCTTGACTTTTTACTGTTGGAGCTAATGCTGTGGGTACTGCAGGGTATTACTGTAATGCACTGAGTGAGAATACACTGTGAGTACGCATTCTTCCTGTCAGCACTGACAGAGGCCAGCTGGGGAGGTTTAGAGCAGGGCTGGATTAGATCTCACTACAGCGCAGGTCTCTTCTATATTGGCTAGTTTCATCTCCAATCCCTTTTTGTCTGACTGGCATCAGGGAGCGCTTACACACGTTCTGCCGTTTCAGTCCAGCCTTTTTTGTCATTCCTCCCCCCCCTTCACCCCCATTTTTTTCCCTTTACTGTCACAAATGTCCACAAGGAGTCGGCCATGAAATCTGTGCTGATTGGCGTGATCCTGAAGGGAATTTTTCTGCTAGCAGGTAATGAGATCTATACAGTAATTGCAATGTGTCCTGAATGTTTGCGTGCCTGCCCAGGGCAGGGAGCTGGTTGTGCAATTAGTGATAGCTGGAGGCATGAGAAGGAACAAGAATTGACTAGAAAGGAAGAATGTTTTTATTTTGAAGAGGCCTAAAGTTTTGTTTTGGAAACTTTAGGGCAAGGAATTTCCTTGTTGCCGCAAGATGAATGCGGAGCTGTCAGCATGCTCTGTGTGCATCTTTGCTACAATTCTGCCTTGCTCTGTGCAGTATCAAATCCCGGGTGTTCCAAGGTGTGGGTCCTTGTTTTGTACTCGGATGTACTGTATAAACACACAGATGTCTCCCTGTTAGTTCTGTGAAACGTTAGTTTTGCTTTTTACAGATGTTTTCACAGTTTTCCTTTTTCCTTTAATGATTTAAAACTCCTTTATTGAGAAGTCGGTTTTGTTTTAACTCGGAGGACAAACCCTTTGCTGGCCTATGCACTTTTCCATCTCCTCCCCCACCGTCTCCTTGAGTAGTAGTGCACGGTGGGAGAGAGGTCAAAGCAGTGTGTTGCCATGGAAATGGCAGTAATTGTGCAAATATAATTGTGTCGGGGTCCGTTTGTTGCGGCTAATTCTCTCTCTCCCCCCTCTCTCCCTCCCCTCCTTTTTTCTTTTGATAATAATAATACAAACCCTAATTAGGACGCACCAGGGAAAGGTTGCTAGGAATTCAGCTGTCTTACGGGAGAGGGCAAGCTGGTGCTGGCTGGGAAGCCCCAGTGAACTTGCGTGTTTCAAGATTGGGCCCATGAATAGACCTCGTCCTTCAAGTTTTTTGGGTATATGACAGCTAAATTAGAAAATCTCTTTACATGTGCTTATTCTTTTAACATATTATGTATCTGTTGAAGTATATGATTCTTACACTGTATACAATGAATCCTAGCTTATTAACAGCAGTCAGTAAATCATTATCTTCATTCAGGGAATGGCGAGCTGTATGGATTTTAGTAACACTTGCATCTATGAAACAAGACTGTTCTCACCACCTCAGTAACACTTTAGAATCTAGTGAATAGATTTGTATTTGAAAATACTGCAGGCTGTTAAAGCTCAGTGAGTTCTGAGTGTCTGTTTCTGGCCCAGCTCCTGTGGGTTGTTAGCTTGGGACTATTAGCTTAAACACTGCTAAATGAACTGGAATGTTTGAAAATACTTGTCTCCAGATAGCAGCCTTTTAAATAACACTTGTCTGATTTTCAGATAACAAGTTCCACTGATTTGCATTTGTTAGTCTTTAACTAGATAAGAAACTCATTAAACATTTTAAAGGCTCCTAATGATGTAATGAATCAGATTGGCAACATTGCTCTTACTATTGATAGTTCAAATAACAGTAAACATTTGAGCTAAGAACAGAGAAGACTATGTAGGAGTAACTTGTTTTTGTCAAATGGAGTCATCCCCCCCGCCCCTTTTTTTTTTAAATATACCTGAAAAGGGATGCCTAAGCTTCTCTTACAGAAACAAATTAGTTTTGAACTTCTTCTTAATATCCACTTTCCAGTGGGTTTGCAAAGACACAATTGTCCATGTCTTGGAAAAGATTGGAATAATGGATATCCAGGAAATGATCTGTACTTCTGGATACTGTAATGGCCTACGGCAAAAATCTTACTTTTTCTGAAGTACGGAAAAGTTCCTTTATTTTGCTGGCATCCCATTCTTCATTTACGCTCTGTCATCTGCAGCCAAAATCCAAAACTACAGACCCCTCTGCTGCACTGAAATTAGCATCTAGGAAGCAATATGCAACAGAAATCTCCTTCTTCTGCCATGGAAATGGCAGTAATTGTGCAAATATAATTGTGTCAGGGTCCGTTTGTTGCGGCTAATTCTCTCTCTCCCCCCCCTCCCTCCCCTCCTTTTTTGTTTTGTGTGTAACTGAAGAATTTGACAAACCGGAGATGTTCAAACACAGCTGACAAAAATCATAGGTGGTAATGGAGGAGGAGAGAGGGTGAGACAGCTGGCTGATGAAGGGTATGGTCACTGCAAGGCATGTAAGGAGTTAGTGATATAGCACCAGGTAGCTGTTCAGCAAGGGGTGACATTGGCTTCCAGGAAAAAGCTGTTGTTAGCCAGATTTTTAGAACTCTTGCACAGTCTCCTCCAACATCAGTTTGTTTTAAAAACTGCTCTGAATTCAAATCTGGCTCTGCACTGGCTTCTAGGAGGGCAAGAATACATTAGGTGTTGCTTTAGAGGCCCTCTCCTTCTCCTGCTTTAGTCCTGTGAAGGCTGGCTGTTTGCTGGCAGAAACAATGACAGCGATAAAGATGATGCTTGTGTTTTTTGGTTCCTCTAGAAAGAGCCGCCCTCCTCTCTTTCTGCTGCAGAACATTTCCTTTGCCTGTTTGTAAACTGTGAGGTTAGACAGTGTGTAAAGACCTGAAGTGTCAGCTTATTCTTTTCACCCATTTCAAACAAATAATCTGAGAAATCAAGCCAGCCGTGTCCCATGGGAAAGCCTGGTGTTTAATTAGCCACCAGCCTGGGGTTGTGCACTCACCGTAGGGACTAATTTGCCACCTGGTGTGAAGCATTCACCCCACAGGTGCCAGCTGGGAGGCTGGGAAACGGCCTAGGCAGGTGTTCCTGCTGCTGTTCGATGGAGAGAGCACGCTGGCCGGAGGAGACGCGGTCAGGCTAGGAATGTGATACGGGAAAATGGGGCGCTCGACCCTGCCTCCCAGCCTTCTCAGAAATGCAAAAATTGAGGGCATCTCTCCTTTTGTTATCCAAACCAATGCTATCTTCTCCTCATTGCCCTGGTAAATATCAACAGCTCTGATCTGAAATGAGCAGCAGCATCTCGAGGATTTGGGACTATACCAAACCTATCTGTCTGACGCCACTCAACAGCCTCTCCCCTTAAATCTGACTGCAAATTTGCCTCTTACAGTTTTGAGAGCCCTCCAATCCACCGATAACTCAGAAAACCCACTCCACATAGTTCTGCTGCTCTACTGATTTTTATTAATTCCAATTGAAGTCTTCCCATCTTCTCCCAGACTGGGATTCTCCAGGCCCAGAGATGTCCATTATACTCTTATTTATTCCAACACATTTCCTTCAAGTGTGGCCATAGCTTTGTGCTGAAATCTTAATTCTATCCTTGCTGCTTCCTGTACAGGTAAGATCACACTCCAGGTTCTGTGTGCTGAGCAAGCCCGGCATTAATAGCTGGAGAAAAAAGGTAGTATTAGCAACTCTGAATCTGTCCATCAGCTGAGCTCTTCCTCAAGGCAGACGTTATTGGCCAAATTCAGTGCTTTTCCACAGGCACTACACAGAGCAGTTCTCCTAGTTTATGTCAGTAGAGAGCTATGTCCTAGAGGAATCCGAGGTAATGTTGCCTACAGAACAGCTCTAGCATAGCTGGAAAGTGCAGAATTACCAGAGCCTTCCATTTCTCTTTCAGTGCTTCTCAGAGCTCCATACGTGTTATGTCCCTACACTGAGACAAACCGACATTTTGGAGCTGGAAGCTGGTGCTGAGTCTTCGCCTATCTGCAGAGATAGCACTGGTAACAGCAACTAAACACTGGGTCTGAAAAGAGTAAAGCAACTTGGTTAGACAGCAGGGTACTAGATGTTTGTGCAAGACTGCCTGTGAGGCATTGCTGGGGCATGAGGGGGGACAGACCATCAACGCATATATTCAAGAAGCCTGTATCTTTGCTAAGTATTTTTTTTATCACACATCAAGTCCAGCTCCAGTGCTCCTAATGCCCCATCTCCCCTCATCTCTTTCCCTCAGGCAACTCTCTAATCTCTTTGACATGCACATTCTGTCTAGTGGCTTTTCTTTACAAGTGTCTTTTGTGTTTTGATTCCTCTCCTTTGTATGTGAATTCCTTCTTTTTCTTTCTGCTGTCCCTGTTGTGCTTGCTAGCTAGATTCGGCGTGTAATGCTATTAGATTGGGATAATCCATGCTTGGTTTATCTGTGTGACTGTCTCTGAAGATTAGTGAAAACCAATGTTATGGGCTAGATGAAGTGAACTTGTTCAGAAGGGCTCTTCTGTCAGTCTGGAGATGCTCAGGAAAATGACAGCAGATTTTCATTAACCAGATTTGAGTGTAATGTCTTGTAATTTACTGGAGCCCTGTTGGGATACATGTGCCTCGAGGAGACAGACGAGCTGCAATGCAGTACTTTTTACCCAGTTCACTTCTGCAGGACTGGACAGAACTGAAATCAGCTTAGTGCAAGTATGGCAAAGTGCCTGTGGAGCATGTTTTGTTTGTTGTTTGGTAATGAATTGAGTTTTGTGAGTGTTTTACAACTGGAGGGTTGTCTGGGAATTTGAATTTTCTTAACTGAGGCTTTCCCATAACTTCCCCAGCTAGTGATCCATTTTGATGCTGTCCGCAACAACGGTGCCTGGAACATGCTCCAGTCAGATCTATAGACTTACTTTCAACGTACCCAATCTATGTATGAAAGAAGCATAAAATCCTTGTCTGTGCTGTTTTGTCCCTTTAATATCCTCTGCTTGCTCTCCTTGCATGTTGATTACCTGTGGTGTTTGAGATTGTCTGGGAGAGGACAGTAGAGACTGTTGGATGATGTAGGCTGCCTGGCTGAAGCTCTATAAATAGCACCTTCTTTGCAGCATCTGGGACAGCACAGAAGTGTTTTTCTTGCTCTTATGTTAGTGGTAGGCCACTCTGTAGTGAGCGCGGGGCTTCTTGCTGGCAGCTCTTGGTCATTTGGTGGTTTCCTGAAGAGAATGGCTTAGAGAGCGGCAGTGCTGGGGAGGGCGGTCTGTGCCTGGCAGGCTTGCTCTGGGGAAGGGAGTCACAATCCCCTGCAGTGAGATCCCATTTCTAAATCTCTTTCGCAGGTGTGGAATGTGCTGTTAACATCAATGAGTGTGAGGAGGGTCCCTGCAAGAATGGAGCTGTCTGTGAGGATGGCATTGCTGACTATACCTGCCACTGTGCCCCTAGCCAGGATGGCATTATATGGGGAGGGAAGAACTGCTCTGTCAAGCTCACTGGGTGCCAGACGCACGACTGCCAAAATGGGGCCTTGTGCATCCCAACCTACCAAGCTGAGAGCCACGGCCACCTGTGCCAGTGCCAGCCTGGTTTCTATGATGCCACATGCTCAACACCAACAACGTTTTCCTTTGCTTCCAGAGGGTATCTCCTCATTGAGCTGCCCGTGAATAATCAGAGCAGGAGGGACGTAGCAGATCAGCTTGCCAGCGTGTCCCTCCGGTTCCGAACCACCTTGCCCAGCGCTATCCTTTTTTACCGAGGCCATGAAGCTGAATACTTGTTCCTGGAGCTCTTTGATGGCATTCTGCATGCAGGACTGAAGAGGGAGGATGCTGAGTACCCGCTGTTCCTGGAGGGGCTGAGAGTTGATGATGGCCAGTGGCATAAAGTTGAAGTTGTTCTGCACAGCACTGTGCAGCTAAAGCTCTGGCATGACTCTTGCAATGCAGGTGTCTGCCTGCAGAGCTCTCCTGTCCCACATGGCAATGCTTTGATCCTGCATGCCTTCCTGAACATGTATGTGGGAGGTGCTGAGGATCCAATGGCCAGCAACACACTGAGCCAGCAAGGCTTTGTCGGCTGCCTGGAAGACTTTCAGGTAGATGCTGAAGCTGTGCTCCCGGTGGATCTGCCTGTGGGCGAGTCCTCCCCAGTGAAGCGGGGCTGTGACCGGACAGAGTGGTGCCTCTCCCAGCCCTGCTTTCATGGTGGGCTGTGTGTGGACCTTTGGGCAACCTTCAGGTGTGACTGTTCTAGGCCTTACGGAGGCCCTGCTTGCTCATATGGTAAGTGCCACATGATCTACATCTGCCAGCTCCTCTGTCAGTTGGTGCTTCAAAGATACTAGATAAGCATTGATGCTAGCTCTGGAAGCAGTATTTTCTACTTGACCAGTGAGAAAACTGAAGCCAAACCCTCTGTAAATAAAATTCTCATTGATCCCTTTTCTGTCACTTGCTCCTGCAGGAACAATTGTCAGTTTTGTGGTGCAGATGTTATTCCTTGTTGAGCCAGAGGCTCTGACTTCATCTTTGTATCAGATCTATGTGAATGCAGGAGGGCAGGGAAGTTGTTTTACTGTGAAAAGTTGATCTTGAGCTTCTGCGTTAAGGATGAATAGGAATGTATTGCTTTATAGATAAAACACAAAGTGTTAAAGGAAGCTCTTTACAATTTTGAGTTAAAATCATATCTATTTGCATTTTTTTGTTCCTGCAAGGCTTATATTAATATTTTTCCAGTTTTTTGTTTCACTCCTGAGCCCTCAACATGGGAAGTACAAAGTTGTTTGGCTGTTACCACCAAATTTACAAATTTTGAAAGCAACTTTGTAGCTTAAAAGTCCTTGAGTAAATCTGCTAGGTGGCAAGGACTCTGCCAGACCTGTTTTTCTGTCTTCTGCTACTTGGGTGTTTGAATTCATGCCCTCCAGAGAAAGCAAGGACACATTCACCTACTTCTTAATTTCACAGATCTGCGTGGGGAGAGAGCATAACTACCCTGATGCCTGTTGAAAATGTTCGGAAGAAAGGTCTTCCCTCATTCATAAGGAGTTGCAGCTTAGAATATCCCTGTGCCAGCTGCATTCCCCTTGTCACTGAACTGATGTGTGTTCGTTTTCTCTTCCAGAGCGCCCAGCAGCAACATTTGGCCTCGAGAATTCCACCAGCTTTGCCTCTTTCACCCTTTCTGATAGCCTTGGTGCAAACTTCAACATCTCCTTTTTCATTCGTAGTCGGAAACCTAACGGTTTGCTATTGCAAATCAGCAACGAAACTGACCCTTGCCTCACCATATACTTGAAGAATGGCAAGCTGAAGATTGAGATGTTATCTACAGATGCTGTGACGTTTCCAGAAAATTTAGTTGATGGGAGAAGACATTTGGTAGCTCTGTCTTTCCAAGAAGGAATTGTTGGTGCTCACCAATCAGACACATACCTGGAGCTAGGACAGCTCATAGCAAGACCTCTTTTAGCTGGTTATGAAGTGTATATTGGTGGACATCATAATGCAGACAGCGCTGATATGTGGGGAGGCTATTTTAAAGGCTGTTTGCAAGACATCCAACTGAACAGCCACCAAATACATTTTTTTCAAGTTGAGAACTACAGTCTGCCGCAGGAACTCAATAGGACTCAAAATGGTAATCTTGTGGATGGTTGCATCTCTGATAACACCTGCAAGGTATGATGTCTCTCGTTTGTCTCTACATGTGTACAGTTGTTTATTATAGTTCTGTGATTACAGAAAAGTTTTGACTGTTGCTGATATCAGGAAGATGAGAAGGTTGGGGTTTTTTTTAAGTATTGAAGGACACATGGTCCCATATGCTCCTACGTCACTCAATATACTACATACAATTTAAGCATCAAGTTTTCTCTAGCTCCCCTGTAGTTTTTGTAGTTTGTAGAACTTGGGCAGTCTGGCTCTTGTGCTGCCCGCCTCCATTTTGCTGAGCCCACACACATGTTCCAGACTCCACCTTCTAACCAGTAACCTTTCCAGCTCTTCCCTTCGTCCTGTTTCAATTGCACAACAACCTCTTCCCCCAGGAATCCGTTGCTTCAGGAACAACAGTTCAAGGAACTGTCTCCATGGTGCCCTTAGACCAGAACTGTCTCTCCTTTATGCCACACGTGATGATGGGGAGGCCGTACTCCCTAATTTTGCCCTTCTTGCTCATGGTGCTATGAAGTACTGTCACGCCTCTGGTATTAGGTGTGCCCCTCTAGTGACAGAACTTTGTGAGGTTTTCAGGAGCATTGCAGCATGTTTCATCTGTTTCTTACCTTTGCTTTTGTGCTTTGTTCTTTTCCAAATTGATGGAGCTCTGCCTAGGGAGTTTCTGTTGATCAGCAGTGCATGCAGGGAGAGGCAGCGTCTCGGGAATTTCTTGTACAGAGACCCTTGTGCTTCCTCCACTGCTGTTGAGTCACTATTTTAATTACCCTTCTTTCTCGATTCAAGCGCTGCTCATGCTAATCTTTGTTGTCACATTTCCTTCTACCAAATTCTCTTACATCCAAAGATGAATTACGCTGCTCCTAAATTCCACTATTTTGTTTTTCAGTCTGAACCATGTCAGAATGGTGGCAGATGCATCGTCACTTGGAATGATTTCCATTGCAGCTGTCCAGCAAATTTCACTGGGAAATTTTGTGAAGAGAGAGTCTGGTGTGAAAGTGACCCATGTCCTGAAGCTACCACCTGTATAGATGTTGTAGCAGGATATGTGTGTAAGTGCTGTTCCCCACTTATGTGTTGGTAAAATCCTTAATGTTCACTGTCTATAAGCAGTATTCCTAGTTTGTACTGTTGCAATAAATATAAACACGTGCCGCAAAAAGGAAACTGAGAATGATGCCCAGGTATACACTCTTGCAGGCAGCATGCACTTCATGGATTTACCACCAGGTTCTGATAGAGCAAAGATGGTATTCAAAGGTGTTTTATTTTGTTACTTTGACTTGATCAGGGAGGAACCTGTCCACTTTTGTGGAGTGATTGCCTACCTTATTATCATTGCAGTGCAAGGACCATCCTGCTCTCTGTAACGTTCAGCTATTTCTAGAGTCTCAGGTTATTTCACCAAGTAGGACCCAATTAAATATTGCAAATGTGTCTCAGTTTTCTCCTAAGACAGAACCATGGAGAATGAAGAAAACTAGTTAGCTAATGATGCCCTGATATGGAGGGAGTGTTGTCTAGTGGCTAGGAAGTGTCCTGGAACTCAGGATGTTGGGGTGTTCCCAGCTCTGCCACTGGCTGCCTCAGCAGCTTTGGGTGTATTACTTTCCTGACTGACGTTCTAGTTTTTCTAGCAGTAAAAGGGGAATAGTTCTATTTTTGTGCAGTGCTGTGAGACTGATGAGTAAAAATTGCTACACAAGAGCTGGATATTATTATCAGAGGTAAAACTGTAAACAGGAAGAGCTTTAAGGATGCCAGCAGCTAGGCCTGTAATCCTACTCACACTAAGCTTACATGATTCTTAAGGGAGAGAACCTGCCAGGAGTTTGCCATTGGTCTGTCTCAAACATGACACCAACTGTCTTTCAAATCCCTTATGCTCTATCCCTTTATTTATAGGTCTGGCTAATGCAACATTTGATAGTTATGCTGCCATTGAATTTACCACCAATACATCAGTGATTAGAACTCTGAGCAGCCTCCACGTGGATTTCAGAACCAGGGATGAAGATGCTGTTTTGCTTCGGGCTGTGGAAGAAGTGGATTCCCTGCAGATAGCCATTAAGAACTCCTCCCTGCTTGTTGACATCAGGAGTGGGAATAGCATCGAAGGCGTCAGCTTCCTGAGTCAGAAGTCTGTCACGGACGGTGCCTGGCACACCATCTCTGTGTCTATGGAAGAGCCATCTGCGCTTTCTTCCAGATGGCTGGTTCGTTTGGATGGGTCTGTTAATATGACTCTGCAGGGAAATGCTGGGAACTTGGACTTCCTAAAGAACAACGCACTGATTGTTTTAGCTGAAAATTTCACTGGCTGCCTAGGACAAGTGAAGATAGGGGGGATCTACCTGCCATTCACTGCCCAGCTCTCGTACCCCCAGCCAGAACAGTTCCAGCAGTTCAGCAGAAGGACCATCCAGCTGGGCTGCACTGGGGCTGATGTTTGCGCTTCTAGCCCTTGCCTCAATGCTGGCACCTGCGAGGACTTGTTCAATTCCTTCAGCTGTGCCTGCAGTGCTGGCTGGGGGGGGCTGCTGTGCGAGTCTAACCTTGATGACTGCCAGTCAAGCCCATGTGTTCATGGGGACTGTGTCGATGCAGTAGCAGATTTTCAGTGTGAATGCTTCCGGGGATACATTGGGAAGAAGTGTGACATCAATGTCGATGACTGTGTGCGGCACCAGTGCCTAAATGGAGCCACCTGTGTTGATGGGGTTTATGGCTACTCCTGCAAGTGCCCTCCTCAGTATTCGGGACCTCGCTGCGAGTAAGTGCTTGGTTGGTTTGATGCAGGGGTCAGAGGAGCCCCCAGATAAATTGGACTTTTACTGTGGGACACTTTGGGAAAATTTTTCATTGCAAGTATCTGGTGGGTAAAGCACCTAAATTCTGCCATGAATTGGAAGGTGTTGTCCAGGTCCAAATCCTCACTGAAAGGTGCTCAGCCTCATACAGGATAAGGATCCTTCCTTTTTATGTGGGTTATCCCCATGCTATGTTTCAGAGCTGTTTAAAGTGCAAGTACTGTAGCCTGTTGTCACTTCCCTCTTGCATTCCCTAAGAAATCTTCTCCAAGATTTGACTCCCCTCTGGCATATTCCTATATTGATTTAAAACAAAACAGAACAAACAAAAAAACCCCCCGCTGGCCTGCTTATGAAACGAAAGGAGCCTCCCAGCCCCCGGAGGATGGAGCAGGCTGTATGCTAAAGTTTCAGGTGCACTGAATGTCCCAGAGTGATGGTCCCAGTGAGGATGGGTTTCTGGGCAGAGTGCAGAAGAGGGACAATCTAATCTCTGCTGAGAATACTGTTTTTGATAAACCTTTGATGCTATGTTTATAGACATCACCTGTAGCAGGAGTTCCTAACTGCGGTTATTTTTGCTACCAGTGGTACACAGCCAGCTTTCAAGGGATACTCAGCCTGCCTGTGAGCAGAAAGCTGCCAGTGCTAACGAAGGTGCCCATTGCTACTACCTCTGCAAAAACAAGCCTTACCCTGACAAATATTTTCCTATAATATTATAGATAAAAATACATACGCACTCCTAGACTGATTGACAGCATTCCTTCAACCAAGGGCTTGGTTGTATTTTGTGGCATTGGCCCTAAGACTAAGGGCATTGTTTCTGTGTATTGGTTAAAAAAAAAAGTCTATTTGAGTATTCTTCTTATCGAAGGCGTACTGGGAGAAAAAAGTTTCTCTACCCGTCGCCTTACTGCCTGTACTGCTTAGCAGTGCACATTTCATGATCCCTCCATGGAGCTCACTTAAAATTTGATGGGAAATCGGTATAGAGTCAGGAGGAGGGCTGGGTTTTTTTCATAAGGTCTGTATTTATAGCATTTGTATTAGTTTGGAAAAAATCCAGCATGTTTAGTCACAAAGGTATGTCTCATATCAGTAAAGGAAGTAGGAATCAACATGTTACTTAGACTTCCATCTACTTGTGCCTGTTCAAATTGAACATTGAGATAACTGCAGCTCAGCCATGTAAGTATTTATCTAATCTGCCCAGGTCGAATTTCCCGTTGTTCTTGCTTCATTCTGGTGTAGACAGTTCTCTAGTACTTGCATTATCCTTTCTGTGGCCTAGCTGTGCTGCAGTTTGGTATTCCAACAGTATCTTGTCTCTGTTTATATTTTCATCAGCAAGAATAGGCAACTATGTGAGAAGAGTCCTAGTACTGATAGAGCTCCTGCATATTCTCTGGGCATGCTCAAAGTGATACTCTGATATCATGGAAGATTTCTGAGACTATTCCCTTCTCTTCCCTTCTCCACTTGTGCCAGACTCCTTCCTAGAAATACCAATGACTGTGCTTATGACCCTCGCCAGCCCAGTCTCCACTGAGCCTGAGTACACTTTCACCCTCCCCAAAAACTGATTGCTTTAAAGGCTGTCTCTTGCTTTTCCCAGATGGCCGTTCCCACCTGAGCAATGTGGTAAGAACTTCACCTGTCTGAATGGTGGCAAGTGCATCAGTGAGAGCTGGGGAGCCAACTGCACTTGCAAGCCAGGTTTCACTGGAAGGAAGTAAGTGTTTTTTTTCTGATGCCTGCAAAGGAGCTTGTGTTCTGATTCTTACATCAGTGGGATAGCTGAGCAGGTTCAAATCATCCTCTTACATATCCTTTTGCCATTCAAACAACTGCTCCAAAACTGTAAACTAGCAGTTATTTTTAGAAGAGGCAGGCTTGATACGATCCTGCTGACAACACCAATTTTTGCAGTGTGAACTGCTTCCGAGTAGTTCTTGTGCCTCATGAGAATTCATTAACTGTGCTAGAGACCCATACTGGCTTCAATCATACAGAAATGACAAAAGGAGGATTGGTATGAATGGGTAAAATTTTCATGTCGTTGACCCTGGAGAAAGCACCTGAAAAAGATACAACAGGAACTTTTCAAATAAATGAGGCTTTTGTAGACTGTATGATCTTGTGTTCTGTGGCACAAGAACATACGTGAGAAATTTCGTTTAATTCTAATACACTTTTCCTTTCCAGTTGTGAAATTAATATAAACGAGTGTGATCCAAACCCTTGCCAGAACGGAGGTACGTGTCGAGACTCTGAGAACAAATACGAGTGTTTGTGCAGTGCCAGCTACACAGGAGAGCGCTGTGACATTAACGTAAGCACTTCCCTTCGCTCGCGGAAGCTCCTGTCTATTCTTCCAACCTGTGCGTTGTGAGGAGCAGCAGAAGTAGGCTTAGCAGAGCCCTTGGGTACCAGGGTGTTAGTGACTGCCTACGCGTTGCACAGTCCCCTGCATGTGTCTTGGCTAAAGCACACCGGTAAGCACAGTTAGGAAATCAGCTGGTACCAAAGAAACCTGAAGTGGGAAATTTTATGTTCTTTGCAGTGCTGCTGCATGGTAGTCTCCAGCATATAAGCAACTGCAGCAAATACTTCTCAGTATCTGCACGGGCTGCCATATGGTTTTCAGGGCTGTCTCTGCAACTTTCCTTAGATTTTACGACTCCTTGGACAGTAATCAAACTACTGCAGTTGGACCTGTAGAAAGGAGATATTACTTGTATCTTCCCCCCCAGTTTCCTGGAGAATAGAATTTCAGCTGGCATTTTATCTTGGATGAGATAGTTACAAAGCACCTTCCCTCTCCAAAGATCATCTGGGTAGAAATGGATGTGTTTGGAGAAGGGAAGTCGGATGAAGTCAAGCTAAAAGTGATTCAAGTACAAGTAAAAAAGTAGCATCCTTTATCTGCTGAGTCTGCTTCTGACCGGATGGGCCTGGTGGATGGGCAGTCTCAGTGATGCTCTTCCTTTTCTGCATAATCAAAGCATTGCTGTTTGAGCCTGAAATCCTTTCTGAGTGGAAGTTGTTAAATCATACACTTGCTTTTTCTCTGTAAAGCTATTGCACGGACAGGTAGCTTGTCTGGTAACTTGGGAATGTACTAACCCATACTGCATGGAACAGGCTGTGTGCCGAGGTGGGGTTTGCTGCTGTTGCTGTTACTAAGGGTTCTGTAATGCATGTGCCACGAGGTCACTCCTGACACTTCCAGTTTGCATGCATAGACTCCTTCAGGCATCTCTGTCTCCTCTGTCCCAGGACACTTGTAGATTCCGTGCATTCATTTTCACCACCCCCATTACTTTTTGCAGAACTGTCTGTCTTTTCCCTCTTAAAAGGCCAGTGCCTGTGGTGGGGCAGGGAGGAGGACAAGGTGTGGCTGTTGGCCGTGTTTCCTATTAATGATCGTTGTAGAAGCGAAGGGCTGTTAGCTGCGCTCTCTTGCTCTTTCTCCCTCCCACCAACAGTAGCAACTAAAGAGCGTGCAAGAGGCAGTAGGGTGGACTGCTAAAAACTCCTGTAGTGTTGGTACCGTGTGACTAATCTGCATGCTGTGCAAAACTAGAACTAAACCCTAGCACATCGCTTGAGTTTTGGCAGGCTCAGAGAATCAACTTGAACTTCAGTCATTTGACAATGGCAGAAGAACTTCTAGGTACTCTGGGAATATTCCTTCTGTGCTGTATTGCTTTGTGACATTGGCGTGGACTGTATGGCATCCAAAAGCTGTAAATAATCAAGCTGGAATTCTTTTGTTTTTATCTGTAAGGTGGCAGATACTGTTTTTAGCAGTAAGAAATATTTCTTATTTTTAGGCTTATCGTAATTTTAAAGCTTTCTTTCATGACAAAAATTCCACAGTTTTTTCATTCTTTGTTGTGTTCCATACCATCCTTAATTCCACCAGAATCTAAAGAATACTCATTCGGCTACATTTCTCTCCTCAGTACTTGGACCTTTTATTGTCTCCATCTCCCATCCATGTACTGACCTTTTTAACATCCTCCCCTTCCTGCTGCAAGTTGTCTTCAAGTCTGTTCCACAGCATTTTTATATAGTGTGGACATTAAAGTATGTGCCGTTGTAATTTAAAAGTTTTGAGCTACAAATTCAAGGGCTCTAGTACTTGCCATTCACTAGTGAAATTATTTAAAATCTGTTGCCCTAGGATTTCGTAAAGTTCCTGCAAGGTATGTCAATTCTTGGTTTTGTATCCTAGTCTTTCCTCTGGCTTTGAGATTTGTTAACTGTTAAGCCTGAAACTTACTACATCTCCCTGTCCCAAGATCTTCAAGGAAGCACTGAAACACAAGTCTGCGTATAATCTTCTTGCGATGGATAGTTTAATAGCTAAATAAATTCTCTATCTTGCCGTCAGAGGCATCATTGAACTTTTTTTTTAGTATCATTCCCCTGCTCGGGGAAACTTTCTGGGGTTACTGAAAATTCACGTTACTCTGCATTAACTCCTTAGTTTTAAATTTTTTTTGCAACATTGATTAGATCTTTCCTAGTGCCACCTACGTATTTTAGTCTGATATTGGCAAGGAGGCCCCTTAAAAGATTTCCACCGTGGATGCTGAATGTACTGGCATTTAAATCTTAAGGGGCCGTCCTGTTGTGAAAAACCATAAGCAGAGAGGAGAATATGGAGTGTGTGATGCTATTTGGACAGTTTCACCTCATCTAACAATGTCTGAAGTGTTGCTCAGACTCTTCACTACTGCTGTTCTAACGGTAACAAACAGCCGTGCATTACCTTCATCAGCAAGTGGTGTGCAAGGGACAGCTCTCTTTGTAGCAATTTTATAGCTCCGGGATTGGTCCCATAAATTGTCTGCATTTAGTTTTGCTGTCTCCATGCCGGTTAGCTGCCCAGCTCAGTAAATCCTCTCTTTTCTTCCTTGTGGTAATTCTGTCCATGTGCCCTGCATGAATTATTGTAATGGTATTAACTGTTCCATCGGTAAATCTCTGTTTGTAACTCTGCCCTGTCGAGATCAGCCTCAGCAAAGCTGCCAGTTAAAGAGTGTCGTTGATGAGTGTCACTAGCTTTGAATTAGAAGGAAAAATTCAGAATGTGTTACTGTCTTTGTATTAAAAATAGTCAATTTTAAAAAATAAGTTTGAACGTGTTTTGCTGAGAGATTAAAGAATGAACATGAGCATTCTTTGTGCAGGTGCCCTCAAGCCCTGTACTTGTTCCTTGCTTGTCCTTCTCCAGTCAGGTACAGATCTTCTGCTTTATTTTTTTGCTTTTTAAAAAAATTTTCCCCTCTAATCTGACCATTTTGGTTTCTTCGACTTAAGTTATTGTAACCACTGGAGTTTCATTGTTTCTCCATTAATTTCTTTTACAGAAAGGGACTCCAGGTGCTCTCTTCCCCTCCCCACTAATTGAAGTAGCTGTCCCTGTAGCCTGTGGCTCTTTACTGCTACTCAGTATTGGTCTCATATTCATGATTCTCACTGCAAGGAAGAGGCGCCAATCAGAGGGAACCTACAGTCCAAGTCAGCAAGAAGTGGCAGGAGCTCGGTTGGAGATGGACAGTGTCCTAAAAGTGCCACCTGAAGAGCGGTTAATATAGGCACTACCATGACAAGGAGATGCACCCGCAAGGTCTGCTTTGACCTTGATCTCTTTCCAGCACTTGCAGCAGCAGATCCACCCTATCTCAGTTTCCTTAAGGCATGGTGATGAAGACATGGACTTAGAAGTGCAAGGCAGACTGTATATGCAGTAGCTGTTCCAGCTGGTTTCAGTTAATTGCGTCAATTGCACACCCCTGGCTCAAAGTGAGCCTCTTTCCCGCCCCACCGACTGCC
This sequence comes from Aptenodytes forsteri, assembly GCF_000699145.1. Classification (NCBI taxonomy): domain Eukaryota; kingdom Metazoa; phylum Chordata; class Aves; order Sphenisciformes; family Spheniscidae; genus Aptenodytes; species Aptenodytes forsteri. Next base: position 814,118 of record NW_008795382.1, on the reverse strand, counting down.
CCATACGTTCACCTCCACAGGAGCTGTTGAGGTGCACCTGCTTTGAAGTTGCTCTGGCTCCATTCCACCTTTCAGGCAGCAATGGCATAGCTAAATCTGCTTTAAAAGGCAGGGTTCAATTAGGCACTAATTTACAGATTAAGAGCTATATATACTTTTAAGGAGCACTGTATAGAGGGTATTTATGATTGGTTTGTATATACTGTTCTGTTTTTGTCAATAACTCAAAGCTTTTTCAGCTCAGGTGTATGAGGTTTTTCACAAGCAGTCAGTCTTCAACAGCAACAGCAGCTGTGAACTCCTGCCCTGTGACAGCCACAGCGTTACAGGGAATTGTCAGGAATTACTGAAATCATTGTACAAATCAATGTTTTATGAAGTGATTGCTGTTAGACATTCCCATGGGTACCGCACAGGAAAGGTGCAGTCAGACCGTTGTGGGTTTGTGGGCCAGTGCTGGAGCTGTCGGCAGTACCTGTTGCCAAGTGCTGAACTTACTGCTTGCGTCGGGGAGGGGGAAGAGATGAGCAGGAAAAGGGCCACCAGACTGCTTCTGTATTCCCTGGTGTGACGGCCAGGTGACAGTGCAAGGGGTGGGGTGGAGCTCCTGTCTAGCACTGCTGTCAGCACAATGCAGCTTAGAGGGAGGCGCTGGGGACTGGGATGAGGGATGTGAAATGCAGCACTGTCCACGTGGAAGCTCTGAGTAACACCCTGTTCTACCACAGCAGCCAGTGTGGGCGCATCTTAGCAACTCCTCCGTTGTGGGAGCAGTCGGGGCTGCAGGGGCTGCCCTTCTCCTTGCAGTTGTTGCAGCCACGGCGATTGCCATGAAGAGGAGGAGAGCAACTCGGGGAACATACAGCCCAAGCCGTCAAGAAAAAGATGGGGCTCGAGTGGAGATGTGGAATGTAATCAAGATGCCACCGACCGAGAGACTGATATAAGAACTGGGGTCACACAACAGGTGCTGTGTCATCCTTTAACAATCATGGAACTGCTGCAGCATCTCTGTCTTAGGTCTTGAGATGTGTTTTTGTAGGACAGGTCTGTACTGCTTTAAGCTACTTCATAGACTACAGGCAACTGCCTGCTGTTACTTGGCAGTAAGATTCAACTGCTTGAATGAGCTCGGTTATTGCAGCTCAACCCATAAAAGATTTATGTAAAACTGGTCTGCCAGCAAGAGCAGTAAAGTCTGGGAGGAAAAAAAAAAAGTTCTGGAGGGGCCGTGGAGGAGAGGAAGCAAGCAGGGGCTGTGGCAGCAGAGGGCGGGTACACAGAACTGCTAACAATGCAATACCGTGTGTCACCAGCAAGAGAGATGGCCGGGCCACCTGTCCACTGCCGAGCCTTACCACTTCTGCCTCTCCCTCAGCCACGCAAGGGCTCATAGCCTTAGTCACTGTCACCGCCATGCAGTCAACATAAACAGCACCATGCGAATAAGTGAGGCAGGTCTAATTAATGGGAGTTAAACCCCTGTATTAAGAAATAATGTGAATAATGTGGTTGTTTAAAAAAAAAAAACCCATGTGCCTATGCCTCCTCTGCAAAGCTAAGGCAGGTGACTGACTGATGGGAGATACTTCCTAGGGCTGCTGCTGTCCTTCCATAACTAGGCCAGTTAGTTAGCATTACATGACCGGACAACAAATACCACTCTGCTATATTAGACACTTGACTAAATCTTTTCCTGACTAGACTAAACCATAGGAATAAGTTAAGTGCCTTCCTGAGACTGAGTTGCCAGTTACAGTATTAACTTTCTGGAAAGGAGGATGTTTTATATGTAGAAAAACTGATCACTTTCTTTTGATCAGCCTTTGGAACAAGGTTGATGTTAGCAGGCTGGATGTTTTTTTCCCCATCTGTTCATAGCTGCAGTGGCTGCCATCCACCCAGAGCAGCATGACCACAGAACGGGCCTTAGTAAGAGATTTAATGTTTGAACATCAGGTGATGCTTGTGTGAGGAACTGTATATGCAGTAGCTGTTCCAGCTGGTTTCAGTTAATTGCGTCAATTGCACACCCCTGGCTCAAAGTGAGCCTCTTTCCCGCCCCACCGACTGCCCCATACGTTCACCTCCACAGGAGCTGTTGAGGTGCACCTGCTTTGAAGTTGCTCTGGCTCCATTCCACCTTTCAGGCAGCAATGGCATAGCTAAATCTGCTTTAAAAGGCAGGGTTCAATTAGGCACTAATTTACAGATTAAGAGCTATATATACTTTTAAGGAGCACTGTATAGAGGGTATTTATGATTGGTTTGTATATACTGTTCTGTTTTTGTCAATAACTCAAAGCTTTTTCAGCTCAGGTGTATGAGGTTTTTCACAAGCAGTCAGTCTTCAACAGCAACAGCAGCTGTGAACTCCTGCCCTGTGACAGCCACAGCGTTACAGGGAATTGTCAGGAATTACTGAAATCATTGTACAAATCAATGTTTTATGAAGTGATTGCTGTTAGACATTCCCATGGGTACCGCACAGGAAAGGTGCAGTCAGACCGTTGTGGGTTTGTGGGCCAGTGCTGGAGCTGTCGGCAGTACCTGTTGCCAAGTGCTGAACTTACTGCTTGCGTCGGGGAGGGGGAAGAGATGAGCAGGAAAAGGGCCACCAGACTGCTTCTGTATTCCCTGGTGTGACGGCCAGGTGACAGTGCAAGGGGTGGGGGGGAGCTCCTGTCTAGCACTGCTGTCAGCACAATGCAGCTTAGAGGGAGGCGCTGGGGACTGGGATGAGGGATGTGAAATGCAGCACTGTCCACGTGGAAGCTCTGAGTAACACCCTGTTCTACCACAGCAGCCAGTGTGGGCGCATCTTAGCAACTCCTCCGTTGTGGGAGCAGTCGGGGCTGCAGGGGCTGCCCTTCTCCTTGCAGTTGTTGCAGCCACGGCGATTGCCATGAAGAGGAGGAGAGCAACTCGGGGAACATACAGCCCAAGCCGTCAAGAAAAAGATGGGGCTCGAGTGGAGATGTGGAATGTAATCAAGATGCCACCGACCGAGAGACTGATATAAGAACTGGGGTCACACAACAGGTGCTGTGTCATCCTTTAACAATCATGGAACTGCTGCAGCATCTCTGTCTTAGGTCTTGAGATGTGTTTTTGTAGGACAGGTCTGTACTGCTTTAAGCTACTTCATAGACTACAGGCAACTGCCTGCTGTTACTTGGCAGTAAGATTCAACTGCTTGAATGAGCTCGGTTATTGCAGCTCAACCCATAAAAGATTTATGTAAAACTGGTCTGCCAGCAAGAGCAGTAAAGTCTGGGAGGAAAAAAAAAAAGTTCTGGAGGGGCCGTGGAGGAGAGGAAGCAAGCAGGGGCTGTGGCAGCAGAGGGCGGGTACACAGAACTGCTAACAATGCAATACCGTGTGTCACCAGCAAGAGAGATGGCCGGGCCACCTGTCCACTGCCGAGCCTTACCACTTCTGCCTCTCCCTCAGCCACGCAAGGGCTCATAGCCTTAGTCACTGTCACCGCCATGCAGTCAACATAAACAGCACCATGCGAATAAGTGAGGCAGGTCTAATTAATGGGAATTAAACCCCTGTATTAAGAAATAATGTGAATAATGTGGTTGTTTAAAAAAAAAAAAAAACCCATGTGCCTGTGCCTCCTCTGCAAAGCTAAGGCAGGTGACTGACTGATGGGAGATACTTCCTAGGGCTGCTGCTGTCCTTCCATAACTAGGCCAGTTAGTTAGCATTACATGACCGGACAACAAATACCACTCTGCTATATTAGACACTTGACTAAATCTTTTCCTGACTAGACTAAACCATAGGAATAAGTTAAGTGCCTTCCTGAGACTGAGTTGCCAGTTACAGTATTAACTTTCGAGGATGGAGGATGTTTTATATGTAGAAAAACTGATCACTTTCTTTTGATCAGCCTTAGGTTGATGTTAGCAGGCTGGATGTTTTTTTCCCCATCTGTTCATAGCTGCAGTGGCTGCCATCCACCCAGAGCAGCATGACCACAGAACGGGCCTTAGTAAGAGATTTAATGTTTGAACATCAGGTGATACTTGCTTGTGTGAGGAGGGCAGAAGGAGATATTTCAAGACCCCGCACCTCTCGGGACAGACAGGTTTGGGCTTGTCAGTACAGAAGAGTGGAATTCAGTTAACTAATATAGTGACCTTTAACAGGAAACCAGGGTTTATGTTGTAGTGAGACACAGCATTCATTTTCCACATTGCCCTAAAAAGGATATTTATTTTGTGGCTTTACTTCTCCTTTGTTACTGTTTTAGCTGTTGAGTGTGCTATTTCTTCTTTAGTATAACATGGCAGAGCCTGTGGAAAGCAATGCAGCAGAGCAGGCCAAATAAGGTCTAAAATCATTAGCATTTCAGGATAATTACTACAACTATCAGTGAGAAATATTTTAGAAAAGAGTATCTGCTTTTTAATCTCCAAAATACTGTTAATAAGCAGGGTGTGAATCTGTCCATCATAGTTAATCACCACTGGAAAAAAATGCTATTCTATTTTGCTCTTGGATTTTTTTTTCTTTTTTTTTTCTCTGTTTTTTTTTTTTTTTTTTTTTGTCACTGTAGCTGTAAATTTGTCTGTAATTCTAAGCAAAGGGAAGAGTACAAAGCTACTGATCAGGTCTGTCTGCTTAAGAACAGGTCTTCTGCATGCTGCTGATACAAGAGTGAAAATTTTGGAAAATAGAAAAAAACAAAACATTGGGAGACAAGACGATTGATATTTTGTGTGTAAGATCACTTTCCCTCTAATACTGAGGAAAAGTTGAAAGAGCAAGCGGCAATCCCACCCTGGCTATGGGTTGGAAAGGAGTTGGACATAGTACTGGTAAAGAAAGAAATGACCTAACTTCAGTTTGGGGAGCTTGCTAGCGCTTTTATTTACTTATCAGTAATAACCCTGCCATTACTTCTAATATGAATTATTTGCTCTGTGTATTTTCCAGATGCTATTTAGGAAGGTCTAACACACTTTCAGAATAGAGACAGTTATACTGCCCAGTCACCTTGCTGCAGTGGAACTAGTTAAACTGCACACCTTAGGAAAAAGGTGAGTGTAGTTTTGCTCGGCAGCATTTGTGCAACCGAATAAACAAACGAAGCAGGCAGCGCTCTTCTGGGAGAGCAGGTCTGAGGGGGCAGGCCCCCCATGCTGAGCTGGTTACCTTGTCTCTGGAGAAATGAAAATTCACCCTTGGTCTGAGTCTGGCCCTGCCTTAAGGGTGGGGTTATCTCCTGGTGAGAAAGGAGGTACCCTAGGGTAGCGTCAGGGGGCTGGTCCAGCAGCCTGGGGCAGAGCAGCCCGTGTCCCGTCAGAGCCCTGACGTGTAGCCTGTACTTAAATGCAAAGGTAGGTGTGTTTTCTTCATCCCATAATGACTTGTCATAAACCTACAGCAAGCTTAGAATATGCTTTAGGTTTCTGAAAACTCAGACCCGATTAACCTCCAGGTCGTTACTTTTTCGCTCCACTCCATTTTTTGTATTTAAATTGTAGAAAAATGAAGGCAGCGGCAGGATCTAAATGAACCAATATTACTCCAGCCTGTATTACTCTGGGAAGAAAACCAGAATTGTGTTATAAGAACTGACTATTACTAAGCTACTGAAATATCCTGAAAGGCAACAAGAAGCTACAAAACCCACAACAGTAAAGACATCTAAAAACCAGCAAATTGCAAGCAGTGAGTCTGTCTGCATCCCCTGCTGTTCCTGGGTAGTCAGCAGGAAGGCTCCTGCTCAGCCGCTTTACAGGATTAGCAGAGCAGATGTTTTTATTTCAAGCACCCAAAGCCAGTACTAGCAAAAGTGTTAAAATACTTTGTCAGTGTCTTGAGCATTTCTGCAAAATAATTTATGAAAGTTTTTTTTTCAATAATGAATTTAACTTTCTTTTGATATTTAATTTTTGAATATATTTTTTCACAAAACTGGATTTGCTGTAGTTAATGATCATGATCCTGATTTCTTTTGTAATTGTAAATTTTATAATTTGTAAGAAATTAGAATGTCCTTCAGAAGAAATTTACAATAAAATTTGGTTAAAAATAGACATAGTTACCTTGACTTGTGGTTTTTGTTTTTTTTTTTTTAAGAGTAACTTGATGTCTAGATAGCTGATTTTGGTCTGTAACACACAGTTTGCACAGCTGCAACCCTCAATGCCTCTTTTACAGTTAAAATTTTACTAAATTTCTGATTATTTTTATTTGTCACACACCAGAGCTCTAAGCATAGACCTGAATGAAGCAGATCTGCACAGCAGCCAGCAAAGATCTGTTATAGAAACATAGAAGGGGGCTGTTGTAACCTGCTGCATTTTCTGTTCACCTGTACTGAAGCATGCGCTGCTACATTTTACCATTAATCCCTCGTTTTATGAGCAAAGAGGCAAAAATCAGACTATGGCTAGAGCCATGAAATACCTAACAGCCACTGGATCCTGTGGCATGAGTCAGGACAGATTTCTGCAGCAGCAGAAATCCTCTTCCGGAGGAATGGGAGACAGCAATCTCCAGCAGAAGGGAGAAAGGTAGAGTGGATGCACGTCTCAGTCTTTACCACAATAGCTGAGCCGCAGGACAAGCTGGGAGCCCCTTCCCAGCAGGAGAGCTGTCACATGGACGGAGCTTAGTGCGAGCAGCCTGTTGAATTGGAGCAGCAGACGGAAAGGAGATTAGAATGTGGAAATAAATGACTTGAATGTAATTCAAATGGCTGCACTGATTGCTGGGAACTGTAGATGTCCATGTGCCATGAAATAAAAGCCTACACCCAGAGACTAGCATACCTCGCAGAAATAAAGCCAGCTCCACAGTCAATGCACATCCACTCTGCTGCCACATACGGCAAGATGTCTGCATCACGGGGCGTAACAGTCACTTTGGCACCGAGATAACTGCTGCACTAAAACAGCCAGGTAAGCCTGAAACCAGAGACAGTTCATCAAAATGCACGCTAGAGTGTAATGGGCCAAGACTAACAATGGGTTCCATTTACAAAAGACAGCGGACAATTCAGTTTATGGCCCCAGAAACATAATTCCCAAGCCTTCTGGAAAAATGTACAAGGTTTCTGGCAATAACCTAAGCAAACTTGCCATAGGAAATTTATACATCACTCAAAGTGATGTATAAATTGATGTATAAAAGTGAGCTCTACCTATAGTCATATGCCCTTGCTCCATCTTTATGCTTCCAGTAAAAGAACGGTGAGATTATATAGAGCCCGTAGTCTGTGAAAGTTTGTAACTCTCGTCAAGCAATTAATTTTACAGTGCTACAAAAAGAATCACAAGCTCACTTTTGTTTTATGATGCCATTCCACAGAACCACTTGAAAATACGGGTACAGGATTGTCACAGACCTGTGCTCCGTTGCAGTGGAACCCGGCAGTTCCCATCATTGCCAGACATTTGTCTCAAGACATCGCCACGACCTATTGCCGTTCCCGAAGGACAGCGGGGGACTGCAGCAGCTCTTGTCTTCACTGGTTCACTTTTTAAAATACCTAAAGCTGTTAACCTCCAACAGTTAGAAGCAAAGTAAAA
>NW_008795382.1:778030-806536 GCF_000699145.1 Aptenodytes forsteri | reverse complement strand
TAGAAAAAAAAAAAAAAAAAAAAAAAAAAAAAAAAAGATTTTTCCAAACCTGGATGTTGTGAGAAGCAGCAGCTGACAGGCTTCTTGTTCAGTACTAACCAATTTAATCTGCTGATGTTGGAAAAATCAGTTTGATCATAAAGCCTGTATGGTAAGTGTACACGGAGCAAAACACATTAAAAAAATATTACAAGTAGACTAGAATAAATCCCGCAGTGCAAATGGACAGAGTTTAGGAAGCGGTCAGCTATCATTTACTTACATGCTCTTTTGAAGACAGTGCGTGAAACATTCCTATTTAACAAAAGAAATGTGTCATTGAATCGGTGGTTTCCTACGGTTGGTTAAAGGGATATTAATTTCCCCTGAACTACTGCAGTCATTTGTTACTGACAGGCTCTAACCACCTCCTAATCAGAAAGAAAACTGGCCAGATGTCAATCTCCTGCTTGATTTTTTCCACACACATAAAAAAAGGATGGGGGGAATATTTAAGCAGTTCAGACCATTCATTGCAGGTTAGGAAAAAAATCCCTAGCATGTGCAGAGAAATCACAAGCCTCTCATAATTAACATGTGTATGTAAGGTAATGAGAGAAAGGTCTTCAGCAACAAAATTCTTGTGTGTCTCAGCAGCTTCCAATTCCAGTGTCTAAAATGTTTCTAACCTAATGAGTGAACAAGATACAAAAATGGTTTTACCATCTGTACAGCATCAGATGCATCAGAAACTTAAAAGAGGTTGGTTTTTTTTTTCCTTTAAATAAAAGTTATTTCTAATGGAAGAAAGCATCTGTAAATAAGCAAAGTGCTTATTTGGTACAACAAGCAAACAAGTACAGCGAGTACAGGAAAATGTACAAAGCTGTATATAAAGTCATTGATGAATAATATCAGACAAGAAGTAAAAGGAACGCTTCTCATACTAGATTAGTAAAAACATCAAAAATACTTCTACATCAGAAAAAGAAAGGTTTTATATCCGAGCTTAGTCTCAAGACAAGCACACTTGTTTACATCTGGCACTATTAGGAATGAATCATGTTAGGAATTCCTGAGTTTAAATAAGACAAAAAACTAAATACTGCCCTAGGGATAGTTTGATTCCTTTATTATGAGAAGCACGTCAAACAGTCTCCTGCTTGCAAATTCTATTCAAGAAGTGAGGAAGGTCACAAAGTCCAGGCGAGTGCTGCCTCGTGCTCCTGGATCTCAAGAGGTGTGTTCAACCTTCCCCCTTCGAAATAAAGTGAAGGGTGATTAATGCCATTTGTGTTAAGTGTTAACACTTTTCAGTGCCTTAAAAAGAAAAATCCAAGAGTGCTTGTTTGTCTAAAAAGAAACTGCATAAAATATTCCATAATATGGGCAGAGTAAAATAATCAGAGATGGAAAATGATTTGCAGGCATACAGAATTACCTGAGCGTTTTGCTATTTAGTTAAGCATGTGTAATAGGCCTACTCACTATATAATCAGCATGTGACATTAACAACTTTAAAAAAAGAGTACGTGAAATTCAAATGGCATGCCGTATGCAGAACTTTCTGGTGCCTGTACATATCCACCATAATTGAGAAAGTTTCATCATCTAGCTCATAGCAAAGGAGATCTGAAATTCATATGTAATGAATTTATATATAAGGTTCATATTCTGAACTGTATAAAATAAAATGGAGCTATTATCTTAGACTTTAAATATTTTACTATGCAATACTAAAACCATCTGTCTTCCAACACAAAAAGAAAATACAAATCCAACTGAATGGCTTGTCAGAGTAACAGTACTTTACAGAAATAGAATATCAATGTAATACTGTGGTCTTTCCCAAACTGTCGGCATTTCAGATACTGAGAGCATTTTTCTTTTGTATTGCACAGACTCAAACGCATAGACAGCCATTTTCATACACTAGAGTAAGAAAATTTCCAAGATTATATGAATAAAATAGATACATTGGAAATCAGATAAAGCTTTACAAGAATTTCCCCATGTGTCCAAAATGATTTCCTTTATCAAAGGCTTAATGGTGATGTGATTACCTCTTCTAGAGTAACATGTTTTACATCAGATTGTGCCCAAATACAAAACAAAGCAAAAAAGCACCACTTAAGTAAAACAAGAATGATCACTGCAAAGACAGCAGGTTTTATAAGGGATGCTAAGATTAAGATGCAATTTCTTGAGAATACTATTGCCACAGACAAGTGTCTTAGAAAATCAGACTGAACGTACCCTTTAACCTTTTCATTGCAGTTTTGTACTTCATGACCTCACAGTCCATGTCATGGTCCAGTTAATGTCTTGTTATACCAGCAAACGGTTCTCATCAAAAACGGGATAAAGATTGTGGTTTTTCAGACAGGCTGAAGGAGCCGAGCGCCTTGCAGACCAGAATGACATCCCAGTTCCTTCAAGGCAGCAATTAGCACTTCTGAAGTCCAGCAGTGACAGGCAGCTGTCACGCATTGGCCTCCCAGCATTGCAGCACTTACGCAGCTCAACCTGGCGTCTGGTTTCTGCCTGTACAGACAAGCACTGCAGCTTTAATCTATCTGCACTCAGGCCATCTTGTCAGCACACTGGCATTTGACGAACTCATGACCTGGGAACTTTTATACCCCAATTTTTTTCTCTTTTTTTGTTTTTAATAATCAAGATATTGTTACATCCCATTCATATACTGCCATCTATAATATTTATATATAATATTAACATACACATATGTAAGAACTAGGATACTCTTTATGGCCTCTATTTTCTGATGTATTTAACAAAAACAAACAAACAAACAAACAAACAAACAAACAAACAAACAAACAAACAAACAAACAAACAAACAAACAAACAAACAAACAAACAAACAAACAAACAAACAAACAAACAAACAAACAAACAAACAAACAAACAAACAAACAAACAAACAAACAAACAAACAAACAAACAAACAAACAAACAAACAAACAAACAAACAAACAAACAAACAAACAAACAAACAAACAAACAAACAAACAAACAAACAAACAAACAAACAAACAAACAAACAAACAAACAAACAAACAAACAAACAAACAAACAAACAAACAAACAAACAAACAAACAAACAAACAAACAAACAAACAAACAAACAAACAAACAAAAACCCAAAGAAGAAAATCAATTGCTGGTGTTTCCAGTTTCCCAACAGAGATGCAGGACCGAACCCTGAGCAACTGCTCTGTGCTATGGTTTTGTTGCAACAAGGAGTTAGGACAATTCTGCACCAGAGAGATCCCTATTACCTCTCAGTGCCAGTACACTGGGGGAGAAATCAAAAATCCGCAACAAAAGCTCATCCAATAGTATAACCTACATGAACGTCTGTATTTCAAGACAGGACAAACTCAGAGCCCAATGGGTTAATTCAGCGCAGCCCACAAGTCTGGGTTTGTTTGCTGCACTTTACATGTGAAAGCAAAACTTTATAGCTATATGTGTAATGCAAGAAAAACTGAACACCATTCACACAGGCAGGAAGAAAACACTAGTACAACGTGCCGTGTCATGCTCCCGGCTGCGCTAAGGACTGAAAATACAAGGGAAGGAGTAACTTCTGCATCAGTAGTATTGTCTGAAAAGCTATGTGTGGAAAACGAAACGAAACGAAACCTAAACCCCAAACCCAACTACCCTCATGCTTTGGTCAGTGCAAGAGTCACAGGGGTTTTCAGTGGTGGAGAGTGAGGAAGCAGTTGCAGGGACCAGGACAATGGGGGGATTCTGAACTCTGGGCAAAAAGCACTCATGTGAATGGCAGCACGGTGATGGTCCTGCAGCTATCCTGGCTCAGCTTTCCATAAAAGAAATGCTTGGTTTTATGCTGGCTCAAAAAAACAAAAAAAACCCTCAGTCAATTCCAAAGGGACATCAAAAGGCCATTGGGAGTATTACTCAAAGGTTTCCCATCGCTTTCTGAGCTGTTCAACCTTACCTGGTGTGGACGACACGTCTTGCTTTGTCTTTTTTAACAAATCTTCAAATGGATCTTTTGTCTCCTCAGATTTTGAGGATAGTAACACTGACTCTAAGCCCTTAGCTGGCCTGGAAGGGATCAAAGGGGGTTCATTAGACAGGAGAGCTAGTGCTTGTTTGGGATCTACCTTTGAGCTGGACTGGCCCACTTGTAATGTTCTGGTTTTAGAAGGACCGCTTAAACATGCTGGCTGTAGAGAGCTTGTTGGAGAAGGGCTGTGGCTCTGCAGCAATAAGGAGCTAGCTGGTGGCACACCTGGAGCCTGGCTAAACAAGTTTGGCATGGATAGTGTTGAAATGTTTGGTTGAGGTCTTTGTGGTGGGTAGAAGCTAGAATTGGGTGTTATGAAGCTAGAGCTATAAGCGTGACCTAAAGAGGGGGTGAAAGAGCCCCTTGGGGGTCTAACTAGAGACACTGAAAGGGCTCCTGGCACTGTTTGTGTAAATGGATTAGGAGACGGCTGTAAAAAAGGTGGTCGTGCTGGGGAAGGATAACCAAGTGGTTGGACAAATGGTGCGGCTGGAGGAGGCACAAAGTCACTTGCCACTGAGACAAAGCTAGCTGCAGAAGGTGGAGTGGCTGAGCTTTGCAGCCTGCGGGGACCTTGCTGTGGGCCACTGCTTTGCCAGCTGGCTGTTTTTAATGGATCCAGGAGATTAAGAAGGTAGTCGCTTTCATTACCTGTATTGTCTGTCTTCACCTTGACAGGTTGGAGCATCTCAGCAGTGCTGGTAGCACTGGACAAAAGCTGAGACGGATGAGAGGAATAATTTATAGACTGCTGGATTTCAGGGTCTAAGGACACACTACCAACTCCAAAGGGCTCTGGGATAAGATCTGAAACCAAATGGCTACGTCCTGTAGCATGGGTGGTGAGACTTTCTGTTGGCCCAGCTGGAGTCTGATGCTTGGAAGCCCTGGGTGCTGGTGGTGGTGGCACTATCCCCAGTTCAGGAGTCTTTCTTCCCTGTGGCCTAGGAATGGTGATGTTCCCTTGAATGGCAGGATTTGATTCATCCTTTTCAGCAGGAGCCAGAACGCTGTCTCTGCTCCGGGGTCTCCTTGTGATTGGTGGCATGTTACCAAGTGCAGTCAAGGGCCTTTCCGGTGAGCTTTGGGAATACTTGGTAGGAATAGCCATATCATCATGACCCATACTCCACAGCTTGTTATAAGGGTGAGACAGCTTCATGGTTGGCACAATCCTGTTCCTCTCAGATACACCAAGATCCATTCTCTGCAAGAAAGCATAAAAAAAAAAAATGTTAACTTTTACTGATCTCCTCACAACATAGAACATAAAGTGAAGACAGGCTGCTGAGCTATGAGTGGAAGAGGATCTGTCCACAGACTGTGAACACTGGAGAGGGACAACAGCATGCAGCCTAGACGGACATACAGGAAATCAGAAGCAGGACTCTGCAGTTTTAATGCCAGCTCTGCCTCTAATGAGTTTTCAGCTGTGACATACTGTGGCATCTGTTGTTAGCCAAGTAAGGAGCACGTACCTCTATCTAAGGTACAGAAATTGAGAAGCCTTAACTGCTGTATGGAAAAAGTTATCGAATGAAATATCTGGAGATAACACTAAATTAAATATTACTATAAGGTAGAAATGACATTATTTTCCTTCATGTCACATGAAGATCTCAGAGTCTGATTTAGTTTGGCACTTTCTAAGCTGCATATAGTCAGTGAAATTCTTCATAAAGAATCTCTCTTCTGCAATCTAGATTGTTCAAATGATGCCTAGACCAAACTGGCCGGATTAAAAGAAGATCATTTAAAGAACATGCAGTTTGGAGGGGACCTGAAAATTCCCAGATATTCATTCTCAGTGCTGAGCGTCAGCTTCTCAGATAACTCTGTGTGATAGCCAATGGACAACCAGATTCTGAGAAATAGGGCAAATATTTCCTCCTTTAGAAGGCTGGAGGTTTAGTGGAAAAAGTTACTGTCTTATAACTGAGTCCCATTCCAATAATTTCTTAATTCAGAAATGAACTTTGAAACACATGAACAAATGGCTGGGAAATGGATGCATCTACCTAATAATATGAAAATGTTCCTCAGAGAATAATGGAAGCCAGCCCGCCCTAGTTCTGTGCAAAACTCCCCAATACATGAAACCCTGTCCAAACCTGGTAATCAAATGTGCACCGCTGATCTCCCTCTTCTTTGGGTGTCCGCAGGTCTTCCAGGCTCTTAGCTTGGCTGAGAGGCTGAGGCTGTGTTTCTACTTCTAGGTTAGGGAAAATGTCTTCAAGGAGGTTGATTTCTGTGGCCTTGCTTGACAGCAGAGGGCTTGGAGGCAGAGGCTCTTTTGATTTTTCTGGACTTACCGCCTCTTCCCCATCAGCACTATCAGATTCTTTCAGGGCCCGGTACGGCTGAGGCCTAGGAGAGAAACAAAAATCATGTGGCAAATGACTGTCTTTCTAAATTTTTTTTTAAACAAGTATTTACTAAGGAGTTGGATGGCTTTACAAAAAGCTTTTGGGTAGCAAAATACAGCTTACATTGCCTTGTGAACAGCAGGTGTGTGAGCAAAGTGACCAAGAGCAGAAGGACAAACAAAGATGACTTGGCACTCGAGGGGTTTTCAGAAAGGAAGAAGATGTAAGTGGGAAGTACTCGGAGGAAAGCTGTGATCATGCAGTTACAGACAGGCTGATGAGGGAACTCTCTCGGAGCAGGAATAGCTGGACGCTAGCTCTCTATTTTGACAATCTGGCCCTCCCCCTCATGCAGACCACTGCTACTGTGCTCAGTCCTTTTACACAAGAAGTCAGAGCAAGTGCACTGCAAAGTGCCCTGTGTTTTGCAGGCACTTACATTCTCTTGCTTCAAGCTAACTCAGCACAGAACATAATTCAGTGTTTTCCTGCAATAATTGGGAACACTGTGCAGAGTTCCAATGATTACACTGGTGTCATCTTATCAAGAAACAACACAATCCATTATGGAGACACCTATTTTACATTTACAGCCAAGGCCGAGTTAGCAGGATGCTTTTCTTGCACATACCTCAGCAAAAAAATGAACACCAGCAGATTTGCATATTGGTTCTGTGTACAGAGAACAGCAGCATAATGCGCATCCAATTAATGAGAAGAAGTGCCATACATATCTGTGGTGATTGGCATTTGACTGGCAGCCAGTTTTACTGTGGCATTTAAACAAGGTTTCAATTAAAAGAAAATATTTGTGAGACCTGCAAAAACAGATACTATGGAAGAACCCTCCTCCTCTTTCTGTATTTTATTATAATACATCTATATCATGCAAATTTATAAACAGCCCATCTTACTTCATTCATCAACACATAAATAGCAGGCATTCAGCTACCAGCACAAGAATGTAACAATGCAAGTACAAGACAGACAGCTGATGGTACATGTCCTTAGGAAGAGGGTAATCTTGCAAATCTCGGTCGTATCTTTAGTGTCTCACACAGTATGTGCTCATCTGCTAAGCATTAGATCACACTGCACAAAACCCCCTGAGGAATATTCTGCAAACAAACCATTTTAGTGGCCTGGCCTCCTCCACCCCAAACACGAGTGTGGGAACATTTTTCTGGCCCTTTGCTACTGAACCTATATGTCTCTCTCCCCATGCCCAACTGCCTGCAGTCATGTCCCTTCCCTGTCAGTGTCTGAACCTGCCTTCTGCATCACACAATGAATTTTAGCAATTGGAGACTCCACTATCAAACTGGCAGCCTCTTTCTCCAGCCTGGTCTAACACAACTGCATCCGGCAGGCTCCAGTTGCTCAGGTGTGACCAGGCATCCATCTCCCAGTACCCAGAACCACCCGGATCTGGCATCACGCAGATTTCTGAAGCAGCAGCTCACAGTACCCTGGCACCTCTTCCTACAGGTTCTGGTCAAGCCAGGAACTGCATTTGTTAAAAGAATGAGTGTAATTCTGTGCAATTTATCTCCCTTTCTCCCCCTAGAAATCCTCAAGCAGGTGAGGTTAGGAAAGATCAAATCCTCTGGATGACATTCAGTGAGGCCTTAGCTCCAGACTGCCCTCCGGGGTTGGTATGTTCAAATATGCAGTAAGAGGGACTTTAGTACAGCTGAATCAGTGTGCACCCTCCACATGACAGTGTTACTCTCATCTCAGAAAGATACACTCAGGCCCCTGGGAAGACTGGCCAGGTAAACGGGAGCTGACAGGCAACACTCATTCCCCTAACACGGGTACCTTGGGTAGGTGGCAGAATCCTGCAGCCAGTGCTTAAACGTAGAGTTCTCACAGAGTGGTAGTTGCAATATGGCCAAGCTGCTCAGCACCATGTTTCAAAACTAGGCAAGACTAAGTTACAGAGGTTTGGGAATTTACAACAATTTACAAATTAAAAAGTTGGATACAAATAACACAGTGAGTAAACCCAACAAACTGCTTCCTGTTTCTTGTATAATTTTAGGTCAGATTGTACTCATAAACCCTTGGAGGACATCTGCATGGCGATTCTCTATAGTCACTGAGGATGTGGTACTCGACGGAACAGAGAAGCTGGGATCAAGCAAGTGAAACTAGAAAAAGCCAATAACTGCACTGAAATAAGGCTCACAGGACAATCCAAAAAGCACAGCTAGCACTGCACAAGGAAGAACGGCAGAAGGTTTGGACAGGAACATGAGCAGCACATTGGAAGAAAGGGCAAGTGGAAGGGTTACATCCCACAGAGCTCGAGTCGATGTAAAACCATAAGCTGTGTATTGCTGCAGAGTGTTTCATGCAGGAGTATGCTTTTGCATGCTGCTAAATATCAAGACAAACAAGCAGGAGAAATGCTGAACATTCATCAAGCGCCGTACAGAGACTGCAGGAGCATTTCCAAAATTCCAAGTATAGCAGCAGGCACCCTGACCAATGCAAAAACCATTGTTCGAAGTCTGAATTAATACAATGAAAGAATAAAGGATAGACCATTCAAAAGGAGCAGAGAAGAAAAAGTTTTCAGAGAAGCCAGAGACAGGATCCTCTTCCTGCTGAAATTCATCATCAGAAGAGTCCTCAGAGAGGAAGACTGTATAGTGTCGCAAAGGCTTTACAAGGCTGAGGGAAACAGGAAGAGAAAAGGAAGTTACCAAGTTGTCACATTCAAAGCTCCAGAGGAGAGAGAAACCAAGTGATTCGTAAGCTCTGAATCATTTCTGAATGTGACTGACTGCCACCGCAAGAGCTCTGCCGGTGAATGTTGAGCTCTACTTTTCAAGCAGAAAATACAGCTCTTCTAAAAATGTCTAGGGTGCCATATAGTCGGGAAGGGTACTGCCGTCACACCCATATTGCAAAAGAAGCCAATACAGAAACCCACCTTTTCCCCACTACATTTTTTAGAGAGTTGGGCATCTTTTTGTTCTTTAGAAATACATCTTTGCTCCTCAGATTCTCTGAGCTCTGACTACAAGCAAATACTAGATCTACCTCTCTGCTTTATATTTAGACTGAGATTAGTCTGATACATGAGAGGAGCTGACTTGAGGGCAACAATTCCTACTTGTATCTATTTTTGAGATCTGAAATTGCTTCACTCTAGAATAAAAACAAAACTGCCCAAGGATTTATATGAAATGCAGTTTGTCAAGTAACGTGTATGTGTTTCTTTCCTCAATGGTTAACTGCTTTCAAAGTCTGGCAGAAAAGGGACTCGAGCTAATTTCTCCTGCATCGCAGGACGGTAACTATCAATCTATGAATTCATTAGCAGCGGCCTGGAACAAAAATCCTTTCAGATGAAAACTATTGAAAATCAGAAGTGCCTCTGCAAACACACTTTAGCTGTAATTAAAAACCAAACAAATAAAAAACCAAACCAAACAAAACCCCAAAAAACCCCAACCACCACCAAAAACATTTCACCAGACTTTTGACAAGAACATATTAGTCATCTTTATTTTACACACAGAGGTCAGATCTCCAGGATTTGCTCTTGTACCTAATGAAGACAATGCCTAAATTTTTAGTGAATGTAAAACTAACTGTGCATGCCTATATAGGTCTGGGTAAACACACACTGGTTGGGGGATAAAAGAATAATATTTAAAGCTTGCTGAATTTATGAATTTTTTTCTATTATTTATTGTAGCTATCAGATTTTACACACAGAGGTCAGATCTCCAGGATTTGCTCTTGTACCTAATGAAGACAATGCCTAAATTTTTAGTGAATGTAAAACTAACTGTGCATGCCTATATAGGTCTGGGTAAACACACACTGGTTGGGGGATAAAAGAATAATATTTAAAGCTTGCTGAATTTATGAATTTTTTTCTATTATTTATTGTAGCTATCAGTTGCTTCACTTAATTTTAACCAAAAACCCAGTACTTCTACTTTTCTGCATAAAGTAGAAGCTTCTAAGGTTCACTGTTTCCACTGGAGCAAATTCAGAAGTGGCTATCACTGCTTTAAACAATTAAATGCACTATCAGCTTTAGCAGAAGAGGAAAGAGTACAGGAGCAGGGTACTTAGCAGAAATACACTGGAACAAAGAGGTTGAAGAGCATGAATAAATTAATAGCAAATCTTGCCTCATTTGTAATGCTACAATATCCTAATCTTTAGTAAAGTATGAAGCAAGGGCTGCTGTTCATTCCCCTCTGAAACACTGAAGCTCTGGATGGCAAAAGAGCTTATAGGAAACATATTCTCACAAATTAAATATTAAGACAAATGCTTCACAAGTAACTGAAAGCAGTAAAAGCACATCGAGATTTACCAGTACTAATCAGAGGCCTCTACACCATAGCCCAGTGCTTTTCAATCTACTAAAACTCAAGGACAACATTGTGTAGAGCCACCAAAACTATATGCACTTATAATAAAACATATACTCAATTTTTTAACAGCTATGTATTGTTTCTTATTTATTCTCCCCATTTCAGTTGCGTTCTGGTGTATCTAAGCCTGCATGAGTAGAAATGAAACAAAAAACAAACCAAGAAAACCTCTTTTCAACGGCATTATAAACCACTTTTATATGTCTTATGGACCAAACAACAGGCTGATCAACACTGATAGATGTTGCTAGACAGCATAATTTACAGGCCTCTTTTTTCTTCCCACATCCCTAGAACAATGGAAAAGAAATCACTAGGATCATAAAAGCAAACATTGTTTCTAGCCATCCAAACGAGGCCTCTTCCCCAGACATCTTCATTTTATCAACCACATATCACTGATAATATGCTAGTTATTGTGGTGAATCAAAACATACATCGTGAATGACACAAAGCAATACACAATTGAGATGGGAGCCTAATTTTGCTACTACTGAGGTCCAGAATAAAATTTGTTACTTCAGTATAAGCAGAATCGGGCTCATCATGTGGAACAAAGGACAGGTCCTGATCCCGTAGACATCGTAGAGCAATGCAAATGTATCCCACCACTATGTACGTTATAGATAAGACGAGGATATGCTGAAATCAGAACGGGATGGATAGAAAGAGAAAGAATTTGATTTGTTGCCTTTATAGTACAGACATACTAACAAACTACCTCTAGTGGCAATTGAATTAATAATCAGCCTTCATTCTTTCAGTTCTTTTGTCTCAATCACTAAATAACTATATAATAAAGTTATGAAAATCAGTCTAAAAGATTAGGTCAGAAAAAGAGAAGTTGGACATGGCAACTGACAGCTCAAGAGGGCCCGAGCTGCCACTGTGAATAAATGTTTATTCACAATCAGGTCAGAGCTAATTAATAAAAAGTCTAAAATAGTGGTGGCAGTGGACGCAGCTGATAGTGTTAAATCATAGTCTGTGGTACTCCAATTAAAGCTGTTGCATAGCTGTTCTTTTCCTCTCTTCTGCTATAATAGGCATCCAGGGAAAGTGAGGTGGTGCCACTGCATTAAGAAAAATTTGCTATAACATTTTTTTAACTTTCTTTTTTTCTTTTTTTTTTTTAAGAAAGTGACTATTATCCAAAAATTTCAATGTACATTAACAAAAGGCTCCACCTAAAATAAATCAGAAATCAAAAATACTTTAAAAATATTTCCTTTTTGAACTTATATACACGTCTTTTTGTCTTAGGAGAGTAAATTACTATTTAACATGATTCCAGAAAATCTAAAATTATTTACAGAAATCAAAAGCGATATTGAATTTCCACGTATCTTGCCGATAACACTAAGTGTTTGGTAACTGCTTATAACAAATGTATTGGTGCAGTTGCCCTTAAAGCACTGCCTCTGATACCTTTTGTTTGCCTTCAGACTATGCTAAATTCAAATGCATTGTGTCTGTGTGCACATATTAAATAAACTGGGAACAAACTACGAAGAAATAAGATAGGATCTTGTTGGCTAGATCATCAATTGCACTTCAGTGGAGGTCAGTGGAAATAACATTAAATATATAGCAAGTTAACATGCACCGGTTTTGTTGCTGTTGCAAGACTCCTTAAATGAAAGTGGGATCTCATAATTAGAAAAAAGAAAGTGCTTAAGGTTCACTGTTGGTGTGCTCTGTAAGAGATTTTGGTCCAAGATAAGGGATGAACAATCTAAAATTGTCCAAGTTTAAATTTTTTATTAGCTTGAGGCAGCAGAATCCAAAAAAAGTGCCTATTCCCTCATTAACCCAATTCGGCAACTCTCCTGCAGTCTGCCACCCACCACTTGCTAGAATTTCATACACAAAGAGCTGTCTCTGAAAAGGCAGGTCACAGCAAGCCCGGCTACAAGGCAGGCACTGCTGCAGTCTTAGAGGGAAAAAAGGATGTGTCCGTCACAGCTACAACCCTCATCATCTCCACATGACTGCACCAGCTCCTGCCTACCTAATCTCTTAGCTGAGTTACCATGCAGATGACTTGCTGATCTCTTTCTAATGTTTAGTTTAACATGTCTTCGGTTAGCACTAGCATATGACAGTACTGACAGCCGTGGCTGTTCCTTTTTAAATATCATGTCAGAAACACAGTGCAATAAAGCTGGGGATGCGCTCCATGGCTCTGCGTACCATTATGATAGTATGGGTTTCTTTTTTAATGAGGAAGATCTGCATCTCAGGAGCTTTTTTCATGTGTCAGGATGCATGGACAAATCAGCAGCACATCACACTGGCCAAAAATGAAATGCTGACAAATGTAGATATTTCAAATTTAATTGACACCTAAATGTACTTGAGATAGAAAAAATGTATACAGAAAATGTGAGTACAGGGCATGGGAATTAATAAGGAGAATTCTGCAATAATTTTAAAAGATATTTCAGTTACAAGAAAATTAAATTTGTGTATTTTATTAACTGTGTTGCTTTTTCCTGATTATAGAGAATATGGTACAAAGGGGTAGTATGGACTTCTTGTCATTATTCTCCTAAAAAGGGCTTCCCAAATTTGAGGCAGGATTTTTTTTTTATTAATTTTTTTTTTAAAAGAATAGCTATACAGCAGCTCTAGGGAATTAAGGAATTTATCCCTCTTAGACAGTAAAATGAAGAGAATGAGGGATTTGGATGCATGGGCTTTTTCTTGCCAGTATAAAACAGGAGACTCAGGACTGAGGGGATTACCTAGTAACTATTCAATCTGAACAAAGCACAGACCTATAACTGGAATTTCTTCCTGCATATTCTGAATACTCAGTACACCTGAGTGTGAGCTAACAAAAATCTTAAAACATCTATTTGATTTTTGAAGTGTCACTTTGTATACTGCGAATGTTCATAGGAGCAGAATATTTCCAGAAAAACAAAAACTTTAGCATAAAGGCTATTTTAAATTAAAACAACAAAAAAATTCATGTCACAAGTCATCCAACCAGGTAAAAAAACCAACAGCTTGTCATCACTACACCCAGTAAAGGCAGGTAACTAATTGCTTTATAGTTTTTATGAACTTTTTAAATTCTTTGTTAATATTTCCAACTCTCTAGAAAATTTGTAAAGTGGGAACAAGCTGGATGACACCTCTGCCTGCTCTAAGAGATCTAGATGCAAGATTCTACAAAGTTGTTTCACATTTTTGTCCTATTACTCAGTACTAAGAATCTATTCACCAATTTCCCCTGCAGATACCGTATCTCTTTACAAAGGCAAGCTGCATACATTCAGTAAGTTCACTCCAAAGCAGACAGCAGAAATAGGCCCCAAAATTAAAGTTTCTTGTAAACCATCATACCGGAAAGGTGGGAGAGCCAGGAAGACGGGGGTTCCCAAAGGGCAGCCCTGCCTGCCTTGCTCTACAGTTCTTGTTTGGCAAGGCCTGCAACAAAACCCGACTGCTCTCAGTACGTTTCTTTCCCATTTGCTGTCCCTTTGCTGGGCATCTGCTTTCTTGGCACCACCTTCATTGTATCTAGCTTCCTCTACACCAATTTTCCCAAGGTAGAGGGACCAAAGCGCGCGCAGCGAGTCTTGTCTGCTATAGCCTGCAGTATTTTCTTTCTGATTCCAGCCCTCCTTGTTCAAATAGGTACTTGCTGGCTTAGCTTTCTTCCTAAGTAGAGATCCTTGCTTGCAGTGATGCCATGGAAAACCTTTACCATACACAAATTCTGTGTGGCAGAGCTCTGAGAGCCTGGTTACAACAACTGGAATTTAATGTGCTTTATGAGCCTGTATCATTTAACACAGCCACCATGCTGACTTCATACTAAATTCAATGTAATAACCCACTATTGCACTGCAGCCTATTTTCATTCATATGATATAAGGGAAAGCCATTAGCTTCTCTACTAAGTCCTACACGACTTCTGGAAAGCCATAATGAACTGCTGCAGCACTGACACGGGTTTAGCCAGCCCAAGAGCCTTTTGACATGCTGTTAATTGTGAGCCTGACCCTCTGATTTCCTATTTTAATTTCCTCCCACTCTGCATGCCCTGGAAGCCAGCTAGTCGGTACTTACAGAAGACAGATCCTAGAGCACTCTGGAAGCCTATTCTACATTTAATAGGAAATCTTGCTGTGGTGTAAAAGAGAGCTCTCAAAAAACTGCCTATCTGTTAAAAATGCAACATCTTATTTCTGTGAACAACTAATTTGTGTTTAAGGAGGCATGTCCCACATGTCTAGGATTGCCCCAGGTGGTAATCCAGCATTTTCCGAGCTCTCATAAAAAATTCTTCCTGTTACCTTGTAATTAAAAAGGGTTTTTTAATAATTATACATTTTAGATTTAATGACAAATTTTTAAGAATCATAAACATCACAAACCTTGAATTATTGATAAAATTGTAAAAAGCCCCCACCTTTCTATTAAAATAGGAAAAAAATTAACTGAAAATTTTGATGGGGGAAACAATAGTTCTTCCACCAGCTCTTCTAAATATGATGGTTTAACAACAGACATTAGCAATAATCTTGGGTGTTCTTTGAAGTCACTGCTCCCGCCCTCCTTTTTAATTGAAGACTGATTAAAAATGAGCACAAATACCCCCAAAACAATGGTTTTCTTTTATACACCTTAAAAAAATTAACTCATGTAACTGAACATACAAATTTCCTAATATCATAAGAAATGCATTAATAAATGTAACAACTGACAGGATGCCTACATAATGGTTTCGTTTTCAGAGATGACATGCAACATTACAAATGGAAAAGAGGCTGCCCTGCGAAATGAGTTCACTGGGTGTCAGGCTTGTGTAGTGGGTCAGGGACCCTCTCTCCACCAGCGGGAAGGAGGATGCAAGAGTCATGGTCTGAGCAAATGAGTCAGATATCCTGGGAAATGGCCCTGAAGCCTTTATGTAATCATTCAAGACCAAAAAGTTAGTGTTAGTTTTAAATAGAGAAAGAAACTTCTCATTGAACAGAAGCTCCTCCTCACAAACATATCCCACACATGAGCACCCGAAAGAAGTAACTTGCTAATAATTAGTTTTGGAACCAGTGCAATTAAGGTAAATATTTTTGTTAAGTTTAGTTTAAGAAAAGCACCCCCTTAGCGCTGCTGCTGCTTTCATGGAATCTCCTCAGCTCTGCAATGAGGGTACTCCAACGCTACCAAGTAACACAAGTGAAAATATATATATTGTGGTGTTTTCATTCATTTTAGTATTATCCAAGAGGGAGAAAAAAAATGCAGTTTTTCAGAAGAGACAACACCTGGCTTTATGTTTTCATTTCAGAACAATACAGGAAGATTATTTCTTACTGTGACAGAAAAAAGAAAGTTTGTGAAAAATGTCATGAAAATCCTATCTTTAATTACTATTTAAAAAAATATTTTTCCTTTATTCAAAATGTCATTTTGAGATAAACAGTAAGGAAAAAAGGTCAGGATTACTGAGTCATTACCTATTTCAAAGGCACTCACCTCAAGTTATTTCTTAGGTAAGCCACTTATTTGAGCTTTAGTTAAGTACAGGTTAGATATTTCCTCCACTTGTACTTCCGAAATCACAACTGTAGTGTCAGTGTCATCGTCGCTGCATGTCGTGTGCCCCGTCTCCCCCCCCTGCCCCAACTTGTTTTTATCAAAACACTCTAACCAGACACCTTACAGGAGATCAGTCTGAGTGCCATATTCTACAATTAACTGTCTGGAAGTAGTTATGTCGAAGTTTGTTTTGCCACTTGAAGCTGACAACAGGAAAGAATGAAAATACATCAGTTCCTGCTGTGACACTGCATTTGAACTGGATAAAATATCGAAGCTGTGAAACATCAGGAAAAGACCACAACTGGTACCATACAGCAAGTGTCAGTGGTATTAGCAACATTACCTGTTTTTCTTCCACATCTAAAAGATGGAAAAATCTATCACTAATGCTCATGAAGAAAAATAAGTCAGTTTACAGCTACAAAGCATCTTCATTATCTTTTGTAGATTATTGTCAATCATTTTCACAAAAAAATTTTTGTAGTTTACTCTGTGAAAGCAGCTGAATTGTAAAGACTCACTAAAATTAACAGCGATAAATTAAAACCGAGTAAAATAATAATTGTAATTCAATATATTACTAGCATTAGTGTAAATATTTACATTTATTTCTGTTCTGATACTGGCAGGAATTGAAAATACATGTTAGCAGTAAGCCACACTGGAATGTCAAGCAGCTTTTGAATCCAAATATGCATAATCGTTCATATGAAACACACATAATAGTTAAATTGACTCAATTATCCTTCACCTACATGCAGTGAGTCATCATATTAAGAAAAAACTTTTATTTTAAAAATTCCTAAAATCTTTGTGCAGGGACGGCTACCACCCTGTAACAGCACAAGACCTTTTGCAGGATTTGCAATCTACTCCACAAGAGGGCAACCAAATTCCACTATAAAATGAATAAATAATCCTGTAGAATTTAAAAGTGACCATTCATTTTAGCTAAAAGCCAGAATATCTCCCCATCCTAGAGTGGCTGGGAAAAAGCTAGACACGCACTTAACTTTGTGGGGCGGGGGGGACCCAACCTCCACCTCTTTTTCCCCTCAAACAGTGGTGACAGCGAACTTGTACACATGTGGGAGAAAGGTGTGTTTAAAGAAACAAACCATTTTTCTTTTTATGGGATTTTAGTATCTTCAGATACAGCAAATATCCTGTAATTTTGGGCATCAGCTAAAGCATTTCACTTTACTGACAATAAAGCCCCCACAGGCTGGGACAAATAAATAATGTGAAGTGGCTAGGATATAAGCAATTACTTTGTGCTGCAGGTAGAGATGAATTACAAGGAAATCTCTGTGACAGATTAGATCAGTGCAACCATCTTGTGGTCCCTTAGTCTTTTGCTCGTAGTCTGTGAGCAGTTCCAGTGTGACTTCCCATGCTAAGGCTGCACTGCCACAACACTGGACAGCTGGAAAATGCTACTCCACTCACTGTTCCAAGGACAGCATCACGTGTGGGGAACACCAGTTTAATCGTGCCACATGACTTGGAAAATGGATACTGGCTCTGTTGCCTGCTGTTCTTACCTCACTGCTCAGTTGCTTCCTCTGGAGTGCCAAGCAGGTCCGTCCCTACTCTAGCCACATTTTTCACAACACCTTCTTCTCAGATCAACCGCCCCAGGCAAAATGTACAGTTCTTAAGATTCCTAAATTCTGAACTGAGAGGAGGCAACCTGCTTATTCCGACCCTTAAGAAGTGCAGCTAATACCAGCCTCTGTATCCAATCAGAACTTAGTGCTGTTGAATCTTTTGTACTTCTGAACAGTTGAAGTAGCTACAATCTGAAGAAATCAAATAAATTTAAATCCAAAATGCATATTGATGCAGCCTACACGTATATTTGTCACACACAATAGTGTCTTTTGGGTTATGTTGGTAAGGTTCAATATCTCCATTCTCTTTTTAGGTTTTCACTTGATGGCCTATTGTTTAACTCAACTATGGCAACACATTAAGAATATCTGCAACAATACACAGTATTGTTTTCTTTGTAAAAAGTACTTTAATATGTGACATTCATGAAACTATCTAAAAAAGTCTTGCCAAGGTAACAGAATATACTCTTCATAGGAACAAGAGAAATGTTGGAAACCAACACATTTTATGCACTAGCAGTAAGCACGGCAGTACAACTTATTTGGAACATTACCCCTGTTTACTTCATAGTCAAATCTAAAGAGATGATAAATTTGCTAGTACTATGCAAGACAGTTAAGCTCTACAAACCTTCACTATAGAGCTCATTGCGGACCTTCTGTTAGCGGGACTCTTAACAAGCATGAGACACAACCCTTACTGCCATCACTATAAACGAAACAATTCTGTATCTTCCAGGTAAGCCTGGCAAGAACAGTGGATTTGCAGGGATGTGGCTAACAATTTCATTTAAAGCATAGTTCAAAACAAAACAACAAAGAAATGAACAGACCTCCAAAACCTGAAAACTTTCACTAAACAGGCTGATCAGATCATGTCTAACTTGGCAAACCAGAATTTTCCAGTAAGTAAACTTTGGTTTCTTGCTTTTTCACACTTCCTCTAAAATGTTCCAAAAATTAACGCACAATTTTTTTATTAGTTAAAAAATTACTTTGATCTGTAGTATTTTTTAAATTTCTCCTTTGGCTAGTTCCAGTTCTGAATGCACTGTTTGTTGACACAACTAGAGAGAAGCAGAGCAGCAAAGTACTTACTGTTCTGGACTAGAAACTGAAGTCCTTCTTCCTTCCACAGCAATATTGCTCTTGGGTCTCTTAACAACATGAGGTCTTGGCGGGCGAACCTATTGCATACACACACAGAAGACATTTCATCAAATACTTCAAGTTGATCAAACTCTGAATGCACTGTTTGTTGACACAACTAGAGAGAAGCAGAGCAGCAAAGTACTTACTGTTCTGGACTAGAAACTGAAGTCCTTCTTCCTTCCACAGCAATATTGCTCTTGGGTCTCTTAACAACATGAGGTCTTGGCGGGCGAACCTATTGCATACACACACAGAAGACATTTCATCAAATACTTCAAGTTGATCAAACAACAGACACAAAACATGAGGTCTTGGCGGGGGAAACCATTGCATACACACACAGAAGAAATTTCATCAAATTTCCAGATGACTGTTCTGGACTAGAAACTGAAGTCCTTCTTCCTTCCACAGCAATATTGCTCTTGGGTCTCTTAACAACATGAGGTCTTGGCGGGCGAACCTATTGCATACACACACAGAAGACATTTCATCAAATACTTCAAGTTAATCAAACAACAGACATAAATAACAAAACATGCATAACCACCTTAAGGTATCTTTCATTGAGAATTGCTTTTAAACTTCTTTATTTTCTGTGCCACAACAATGTTACAAATGAATATAGCTATACAAATGAATATAAAGTATGAATATAAACTACAGGGACCCACAACTTGTTTAAGGACAAAACCCCATGTTTTTGAATAGCAAATGAAACATATCTGCTTGTCACTGACTGTTAGCTATTAGCAAAGCAACAAAAATTTGTTCCACTGTCCTGTTTGGCACAGGCTGAATTTCTGATAAAAGCTTCCCTAAATGTGAGCTTCCCCTTGTACAGTTAGTTGATAGAGTAAAATTGGAAAATCCTGTGTGTTGCTGTATAGTATATTGGAAAGTGGAGTTCAGCTCTGACATCACGATCCTTTTGTCCACTTATTCATAGGAACCCAACTTCTCAAGTGAAGACTTCTGTGTAAGGGAGCACTGAAAAATTTGTACTTAGAATAAACGTTATAACATGAAAAACATAGCTCATTCTTCATTAAAAATTTGCTTCCTTTCAGCAGCTGAACAGAAACGCTTGCCAGACATATTATCATTATCACCCCTAATGTTATGTTAGTGTATCTTTTGTTGTCTGTAATAAAATCCAAAGCTTTTCTGTGGAAGATGATGTTGCTGCCAATCCAATCTTAAATAACATATCCATCACCTTCTAATGTTC
Source organism: Aptenodytes forsteri (assembly GCF_000699145.1). Lineage (NCBI taxonomy): Eukaryota > Metazoa > Chordata > Aves > Sphenisciformes > Spheniscidae > Aptenodytes > Aptenodytes forsteri. Next base: position 786,164 of record NW_008795382.1, on the reverse strand, counting down.
AGAAATCAAGCTTAATCTACTTGCAAACAAGCTTTACTTCACGGAAAGGAATAAGCACACATGACCACTATATAGGCAAAGTTTGTGCATGTGCCTACCTATACTAGTGAGTAATCCTGTTGATGAACTTATCCCTTTGAGTCCAATGTGGGAATGAACATTTGCAGCATTGGGGTCAGCCTTACAAACAAGCTTTCCATTTTTTATTAAGAAAGTACTACCTTACCTGAAATGGAGTCTGATTTGTTGGCTTAGCTGAATGCTAGCTTTAACGGAAATCCCCAAAGCCCTCAAATAAAGTTAGGAATAAACCTCAACTTCTGACCTCCCTGAGCTTGTGCTCCCTTAATAGCCACAATACAAAGGAAGCTGTTAAAGGCCTACAGCCTAAGCGCTCTTTGGATGACTAATGAATTTGCTTGCAATGATAGAATAGATGCAGATTTCCCCCCACCTCTGCAAGTTTTTGTGGGTTTTTTGTTTGTTTTGTTTTGTTTGGGTTTTTTTATTATTATTTTTTGTTGGGGGTGGGGTGTTTCTGGGCTTTTTCTTTTTTTTCTTTTTTCCCAGGCACATAAACCTCAAATTTTCTTGCCAGGAAAAAGCCACTGAATTATGTGTAGTGTTTCTGCACTACACAACAATATGCAGAAGATAGTGGCAGGATTATTGTATTGAATTTTCATTTCAAAGGAAATGGTGTACAGCAGATATGATGAAGAAATTCAGAGATGTATTGCCACTATTTCTTAGGAAAAAGGGCTTATAAAAAGGTCAGATGTTAAGGTCTTGAAGATCAGTCCCCACACAAGGCTGCTCCTCTCTACAATAGACGGCTTAAGAATGTGAATTTATGGCAGGAATGGAAGGATTAAGTTTGTGGCAACTTCAACTGAACTTGCAACGTGGTGAAACATGGGGAAAAGAACAACAGAGCTAATTAGAAGAGCTGAGCTGTCAGAGTGCGGCTGAATGGCTCGGTGCCAACAAACAAAAGGAATGGGCTGGCAATCAGCAGGATCGATGAAGAATACTGCTTCATTAGGGTTGATAAAACAGAGAGAGCGAGCAAGAGAGAGCGCGAGTGCATGCAAGAGAGGGGGGAGAGAAGCAAGAGGAATTGAGGGGAGAAGAGAGCGAGAAGGAGAAGGAGAAAAAAAGAGGAAGAAAGAAACCTGTTTAATTAAATCTGAGCTGGAGGATGATGTGTAAAGCTGGCTTGTCATCATGCTGTGAACACTTTCACCTTTTGGGTGGTACCCTGGGGGAGTGATGGTGATGAAGGGGAGAGATGAGAGTTTTGGATGGCTCCAGGGGGCTACCAGACCAGTAAAGTGCAGGGTGACATGCTAAGTAGGATTTAGAGCATTGTTCATGGGGGACTGCAGGGAAAAGGCAGGAATCAAGCCAATTCCTTGCTGGATTTTGAGCTTTATGTAGCCAAATAGGCAAGGTTAAATGCTTATCAAATGCAAAAGTATGAAAGAAATCCAATTACATGAGCACACAGCCAAAAGAATAAAGGTAAACATCCAGTACAGAAGGGTTAAATGTGCTTATTACTGTCCCCATCAGCTTTATGCATAATTATTATATTTTAACTTTTTCTAATTGAATGACGTTTCCAAACAGCCACTACTAATCCAAACAGGTCTCTATTAATTATAAGTAACAACTCACTCTCTTTCATAATACCACCACAACTCATTTCCAAAACAGCAGAATGCAAAGAACCTATCTGTTCTGCTTCCTTAACCTTTCTTTGGTCTGTGTTTTTGTTTCTATTATTAGTAATGACCCATATTGCAAGGTCTAGTGCCCATAGATTCCTCCTCATAACATATATCCTGAAAACAGCAAGTATTTCTCAGGAATTCTGGTACTATGTGGACTTGGTTGGAAGAGCAGAGGGACCTGGTGTCCTCATTCAGTGCTTGCTGTAAAAGGCTAGGAAAAATTACTTGCCGATACCCACCTCTGTAATATATGCCAAGACTAAGAGAGGGAAAAAGCAGCCTGCACAAAGTATTATTTACACACACAAAAATGCATTTCAACTATTAAAAGCCAAATAACAGTTCTGAACAACAACAAATTTATGTATATTTGGTACAAGCATATTTTTGGAAGTGATTATAATCATTTACATTTATCTTGAATTTCCTCTTGATGAATGAAGCATTTCTGTTCCACTTAGTGACACAGCTAGATGAATGCAACAGGAGCTTTTATTATTACATTTACAACCTTTTATCAATCACATTGGCAGCAAAGACAGTTGACACAAACACATTATAGCGAGGACTATTAATGCACTACAGCTGGGAGATTAAACAGTCTTAGCAAGACTTTGATGTAATAAATTACTCAATCTGAACAATACTGTTTAGCAACTTTTGTACAGAGGAATCGCACTGTGCCCTCATACACCTGCCAAACACAAAACAAGAGGGCTATGAAGCACTATGGGAACCCCATAGTACCATGGAAGGTTTGTTCCTAGTGTAACGTATCTGGGAGGGTCTCCCATATCAATTATGTTTAAGAGAACACATATAAGCATAGTCAATGCTACCTTTTAAACACAGAAAACAGAAATCTTCAGAGCAGGAATCCATAAAAATGACTCTGTTAAGCTAAACACCCAGAGTTAAAAAGAAGGAAGAAAAGAAACACATGCTATTGAAATGTAACATAGGAACATGCACCAAAGATCAAAAGTTAACACACACCCAAGTGCACTTGTTAACCAGTTGCCTGCTCATCAGAAACATATTTTTAACAAGTTTTAGCAAGATTAGATTTGAAAACTTGCATCTCTCTCTTTCTTATGCATGTACATGTATGTATAAGGAAGCAAGGAGTAAGACGTATTTGCCTTTTGGGGGAATTATATTCATAAAGCAAAAGTCCTGAATAGAAATAAATATCTTCCAAGGCTGTTGCAAAAAAACAACACCCCTTCTAAACTGATACCACTTTCCTGTACTACTGAAAAAAAAAAAATCACTGGTGCAGATCCAGCACAGTCTCCAGTTTTAAAGCCATCTGGCATAGTCAATATGTAACAATTGTCCTACAGTTAGTGTTTTGAATGAAAAACTGCTGAGATAAGGTATCCCTGCCTAATACAGTACAGGTATTGCATTGAGAATAATTTCTGTGTAGTTCTTCTATGTAACAGTCATTTCCTCTGGCCAACATGCTGTGCCTACATTTTTTATACTACGTAATTACATAGAGTCCCAGCTTGCATTTTAAATGAACATAAAGTATATATGTATATCATCCACAATGTGGTACTAATGTTCTACCGCCCAAATATAGACTCTGCTTTCTTCATGTGTATTCACTCATCTATTCCATGGAGAAAAGTTAAGCGTCCCAAATTAATTTAAAGCATAACTTACAGAGAATAAATACTTTCTCTTCAGAATTCTGCTTCCTTTCATATTTGAGTTTAGTGCAAGTCTTCAAAAGCTCACTGGCTAAAAACTTATGCCAGCGTAGCAAGACTTTTTGTTTAAGAAATCACTGCAAAAAGTAAAAACAAATGGTGCAACAGCAGCATCAGTTACCTGCAGAACTGACTGAAAGCTGCAGAACTCATCAAAGAAAAGCAGAATAAATGCAGGTCCCAGGGCTGTGCCACAGCAGAGAAGAAGGGAGTTTAGGAGCATAATTCACACATTGCTTTTTTGCAAAGTTTGACAATCCAAACTACCAAGGTTTAGTAATGCTACTAAGAGCGTAATTCAGGCAGTGTTAAGCTGTGGCAGTGAAACAAAACTACCAACTACTCACGGGCCTAGATGAACGCTGTATCTTTGGAGGCGGTGGCCGAGGCGGACGGAGTCTTTGCTGCTGTATCAAAGTGGAAACTAAATTAAATAGTCACCTACATGAAAACACCTCTGATTTTCTGGCAAAAGCAGTATGAGTGGATGACAACATGTCATTTACCTTAACTTCATACTCACCTCACAAAACGCAATTTTTCTTATTCTTTCCCCCAAAACAGTGACAAATCTCATGACCTACAAAGTGCCACAACAGGAAAGGTAGCTATATCTGCCTGTTGATGTAGGCTTAACATAACTTATGTTAAACCAAAGGTAGCACCATCAGCACTCCAGACCAGATCATCCCAAATTTACTGAGACAACAAAGACGCTTAAGGCAGATTCTTGGACCTTTAGGTCCAAGTGTTCTAGACAACATTTATGCAAATGGAAGGAATCCTGCAAAGCAGGATATTCAAAAAAGCTTTCACTAAAATCTCAAGAGTGATTTTAATGCTTATGAAAACTTATGGTAAAGGCCTCAAACCAGCAAAGACATTTAAGAGCATGGGAAAAAAACCTAAGGCAATTAAACTTTTCATACACTTAAAGATGAGCACATGTTTAGATACTATACTGGATCAAGGTTTAAATGCATTGCCTAGAGCAAAGCGTGTACTGCCATTGTAAAGAAAACTAAAAGTCCCATCACCAACAGTTCTAATGAAGACAGAACAGTGCATTAAGACACCTATTTTTGTCTCCCATTTTTTAAATTAGCAGTTGGCCAACTCATTGCTTTGTAACAGCACTGGAGCTATTCCAATCCAGTTGCTTTTGACTGAGCCAGCAGCATGACTCTCCTCACACAGATGGCATCTTAAGGTATAGTCTGTTAGACAAGGAATCCACTGGTGATTAACAAGATTCTAAATAAGACCATCCTAAAGTACAACTTTGATATTGAGAACAAGATTAAAGTTAATGTCCTTTCTGTGGCAGCTTGTGTACACGTATTAGCACTTCAAGAGAGAAGTAGAGCCCTCAGTGAGGAGTACATAGGAACGTCTCTGAATGCCTGCTCGACCAGACGATGACGACTGCATCACTGCCCCTAGCCCACAGTGCCTTCCATAGACAAAACCCCATCAGTTGTACAGAGAAGGAATAGGAACTGGCAGTGGGAGTCAGCTTCTTCAGACAGAAAAAGAAAGCTTACGCAGATTACTGTATTTCTTTCCAAAAAACATTCCAGATTCATACCTCAGGAGTTCTTGACTTCTTACTAGCATAGTCTTTATTCTAGATTGACAGACATTCTCTCTCAACTACCCTCACACTGTGTAATAGTACAACTCCAGCCTACCCTTTTTCACACCATTTTCATTCTCTTCTTGTATCTCTTCAGACTTTTCTTTCAAATTTCCCGTTAAATTATACTTTTGCATCCATTGGTTCATTTCTCCTTACTTGTGTTGTCCATGAAGGAGTGCCAGACTGCACACATGTACTTGGGTCAGCTTTTTGGGGTAGGTGAGGGGGAAAAAAAAAAAACTAAAACCAAAGGACACTTGGGATGGAGAGCTGAGGCCAGAATTATTCCATCCGATAGCTTCCCTCTGTATTTTCCAAGAAAGCAAGTATGAAAACAAAGAGAACAAAGAGAGAAATGACAGGGTGGCGAGCTGAGGTGGCTGCCATTAGCCCTAGTGAACTGTTTCTCTTCTGTACCTTATATTACTCAATTCAGTCACAGAAGTTGAGTTATGCTGCTGTGTATCTTCCCGTCTCATCTGCTCAGGCTGAGAGCACAATCTTAAAATATATTTAACTTCTGTTATGTGACATAGCATACTTATTTTCCATTATGTTTCAGAAGCATAATGGAACAGCTGAAAAATCTGAAATTTGCACTTTTCTAGTTACTTAAAAGACATTCACTTACTACCTAGCAACTTAGGCAAAGTATTTGATGATGCAGAAAAACAAGACACAATTATTATTCATTTATTTTTTCAATTTTTTTATGCCTACTGCATATATACTTCCCTTTGCTATTTTTTCTCTTCTACTTACCTAGAAATTGTTAATATTTCTACATTAGAAAATTCTCAAGTAGGTTATTTAGGTGGGAAATTTATTTCCTAAAGCCATGATTAGTAGTATCTTGAGCACTATTTATTTTCGGATACTATTTTAATTCTGGACAAGTATGTTTTTATTGATATAAGAATTACAAGGTGTTACTTAATATGTTGATGTTATAATTTCTTCAGTATTAGTTCGTATCACTGAACATGGGGGTTTTTTGTTTCAAACACCATACTACAGCCCAGGAAGCTTCTTTGATTTGGGAATCAGTTTTTCCTTTCTATAGCAAAAGCCAGGATAATTTTTAAGGAAACACTGCAAGACTGTAGCATCAACAGTATTAGCTGATGAACCAATGGTAGTATTATTAAAGCTTCTGAAAAAAGTGTGACAAAGGCAGGCCCTTCAGAGAGCAAGACAGACAGACAACACAGTAGCTGAGGATTACCTCCCAGCAAGATAGTCAATACATTGATTATAGTCACTGCAAGGACACGTACAACTGAACTTTACTTACCCATCCACGTACTTGCTGAAGGAAAAATATTTTTCTGAGAAAATGTGTGACAGGATTTGTTAATTATCTGCCACATCACTGTTCGATCAGACAATGGCAATAAAATCAAGTTTTAAATATTTGGGGGTATCTGAAAACTACTCTTTGTGTTAAGAGTCACCAATATTGGTATCCTTTTCAGCTGAATTACTAATGTGAACTGAAGAAGTCAGAGAGTACACAAAAGAGTAAGAGCATTAGATATTCCACTACAATGTGGAGGAGTTTAATAGGACTACCATCTCATTGCATACTCCTTGCCTGTAGCCAAACCACACGCAGCATTAATACTTTACTCTGTTAGTCCTAATTGACCAACAATTACAAGTCAGACCTTAAAACATCATGATCTCGGCCTAGAACTCAAAACTGTATATACATATGTTTTTTTCCTTTTGGCCTCTGCATGGTAAGTGTAAGCCCACATTGCTTTCAATTTTTCTCTCATTTCAAGAGGGTCAAAAACGCTCTTCTCTAATATGAGCTGTGATTCTCATTTAATTACTCAATTCCAGGACCAAGGACTACTGAAGACAGAATTTCTCAAGGTTTATGATACACGCATGATATCTACGCTTACCGAGGGTTACCTCAGCTTCCATTTTATTTGGGGATAGTGAAGTGACATAGATTTTTAAAAAAATATTTCTTTACTTAATTATTTGTGATTCAGATAGACTTTTTTTTTAACATAATATAAAATCATAAGCTCAAGTGTGATGTCATACCTGCAGTCATCTCTTCCCAGCATTCTCATTTTTACTAAGCTTTCTATTGGTATCAGCATTGATTCATCTTGCTGCTCTTCCAAACTTACCTTTTCACTGACTGAACTCTCCTCTTCTCTTACTGAAGTTATCACATGACAAATCAATGCCACACAGACTGACATCTTGAATTCCAGGTGGAATTCAGTCCAGCCACAATTTACTGATAAATCCATAGCTTTCAAGAGTCAGAATCTAAACTCCTTATGAATCTACCCTAAAAAAAAAAATAAATTCAAATTCATGACCTTGCTACAAGATTTGCCAGTGAAAGAAAGGATGGATAGCTGCTTTTTCAGTCATCTGTTGCATCAACATCTTGAGAAGCTTTCCTCAGACAGCAGTTAAAATTCTGCATCTATCTACTGAAAAGTTTCTTGTTTCTCCTCCAGAGCAGCTGGTACTTTTCTCTGCAAGTGGCAAGATACTGGACAAGACACATGATACACAAGGTGAGTCTATACAAGAAGCAGCACTGATACACTGCAGCAAAAGTTTCAACTGGCTTATTTTTGGTCAAGGTTTTGCAATGCAAAATTCAGTTAGATGGAAAAGGAAGGAGGGAAAGGGAAGGAAGGGGAAGGAAGGGGAAGGAAGGGGAAGGAAGGGGAAGGAAAGAAGTTTTTTTTCCTTTCTCTAGATCATAGGAAGTTTTCAGACAGAATGCTCTAGTTTGCCCAAGGACAGAACAAGCACATGCTAGGGCACATTTTGTGCAAGTATCATTTTAGTTCTATTTAAGTGAAAATAAAAATTACCCTATACGTTCATGTATAAGCTAAGAGTTTCCACCTAAAATACAAACTCAGGTGAGGAGAAGACAGTGAGACTTCCAGGCAAATAAGCAAACTACCACATAAAAACTATCTGAAGAAAATAGTTTCACAGACATATGACATGTTCCTGATGCAAAATTTAGAAGTAGTTATTTGGTGTAC
>NW_008795382.1:680220-777955 GCF_000699145.1 Aptenodytes forsteri | reverse complement strand
ATGTTCCTGATGCAAAATTTAAAAGTAGTTATTTGGTGTACATACCAGAGGTAGGATTTCTCTCATATTAGGTTTCTGTTTATATGCAGGTCAGCACACAGGGTCCATATAATGCTGTGACAAACTGGGGTGGGGGTGGGGGGGGGGGGGGGCAGGTCTGGTGAAGGAAAGGAGTTATAACTCAGCCAAATATCCTCCTAAAATGAGATCCCAACAGTGCTTTCTGAACAAGCAGAAAGACAAATGCTGAAGTTTCATTTTCAAGGATGCTTAGACCTAGGAGCAGTGCATGCATAAACTACATCTGCTCCCACAGTAGTGCAGGCAGTGGCAGAAGTCACACAATCCTCCTAAGAGCTGGACTAAGGCAGGCTCTTTGTATCCATGCCCTGAGCTGAAGGAAACCAACAGGTCCCACAGTCCAGATCTAAGGGGGATAAGGTTAATACTAAACTGCGCACAGTGGCTGAGTTAACTACAAAAACTGGAGTGAAGAAAGGGGTTTGGTGAAGCAGGAGAACACATAGTCAGTTGGCATTTGTACACAAAGGGCCTCTATCAGACATTTCCTGATGCTACTGATCAAACAGAGGCAGTTTTCTTTGGCTGATGGTTACAGGCAGATCTATTCAGTGACAGTGAACTATGCCTTTGCAGGAGCTAATACTTTCATATCCTTATCCTGTCACTGGATTATTTTTTCCAGCTGAGATTTAAATATCACATATGATTAAGCTTTCATCTCTGATCGAAAAATAATTATATGTGTTTCCACAATAAAGACACATACAAATACTGCTTTGGGAAAAGATTAAAGGTGTAGAAACTTTTGCGTCTCTTGGACTTTTAAATAGGCATTGTGTTAACTCTCAGAACTGTGACCTCAGTACTTGTAACAACACAGTCAAATCCAACAGTCAGATTCAAATTTATCTTATCCACTGAATTGCTACCAGAAATAAAGTTCATTTTGAGGTCTTGTATGCATTGCACCACATATTATATTTCTGAACCCTAGAGAGATCTGAATAGAACGATAAGACAAAGCTACATATTCACAGCAGCGTGTTCTCTCCTTTAAATATGGATAGGGAAATAGTATGGCTTAAATTAGTGTTGTGAGGCATAGAAAAGAATAGGCAAAGGGCAGTGAGGAGTAACTGATGTGGAGGTCCACCAGGAGGTAACAGTTATGTGCCCTTTACCAGAACTTCATTTTTAATGTTGATGTTAGTATCTGTCACCAGAATGGGATAAGCAAGTATATTCAAACTATATGAAGACCATATTTACTGAAAAAGCCACTGATTTGAAGTTAATTTGTTAATGCAGCAAAACACGTTGTTTCTAAAAGGTCAGTAGGGGAAGCTGTGTTGGAATATCAACTTAATTACCTGTGCTGTAAGGATGAATGGATACAAAACAGCACACGGCTACATTGCTAAAAGCTGCTAAATTGCTATTCTAGGTATGTTCCTAAATGTATATACTATAGTTTTTTCTACGAAGGCGAGAAATGTCTAAATTAGCACTTTCTTACCAATAGCTGTTTACCAGCATATGTTTTTACTCTAGATATTTTCTTAATTGTTTTGTTCTAAATACTTCTGAAGCAACAAGACAGAAAATTTGCAGAAAGCCAATTTTATGACTGCAGATCTGGCACTGTTTTACTAATTATCAGACAAGTGATTTTAAGCTATGAGATGCTGGGGGAAAAAAAAAAAAATCTTACATTCACCTTTACACTGTAAAAATACTATTTAAAAATTATAGATGCCACATTTCATAAAGTAGCTATTATATATCCAAGGAATTTTCACAATACAGCTATTTAGTTTTTTTATACTAGAGAAGATATTACAAAAAGGTCATTTTTGGTCTGCGAGGTAACAGCTCATGAGCAGAATATTATCTCAAACTAATTGTGGATGTCTGTTGAGATTTTTTTTAAAGTGGTATTCAAAACAGAGCCTTTACGAGTAATTTAGAGGTGCTATTTAATGTGCAGCAACAAGTGCAACTAGAAAAAATGCATAAAGGAAACACAACTAGATGAAAATTGGTTTGTAAGTACACATAGAAAGAAATGTTTCTCTCTCTCTCTCAATTAGTAGTGAAGGGTGTTTCTAATAATCTCCAAAGCAAAACTTTTCTACATGCATATCTTATTTCCTTCAGAAATTCAGGACTGGTTTAAAAACTGCTAGTATGTTTTAAAGACAATCAGACATGGGAGAGAGATGCACTGTCCTGAATGTACCCATGCTCAAACACATCACGCTGCAAAAGATCTGAAGTGCTGACTTTGGAAGAATATGCTGCACCTCAACTGTACACTCAATAAAAAAAAAGGGGGGGGGGGGGGGGATGAAATAACAACACTGAAAAATGTATGGTACCTAAAAAGATTCAGTACAGAAAGCAGATGGAATCTATGAGGCAGCTGTTTTATTATCCATCCAGATCCCTGCACAGTGCGCACACTACTTTTTACATACTCCCTTATGTACAGCTCACAAACTGGGATGACAAGAACAGTGTATGCTTTACAGCATATATTTTTAATTTACACTCTGAATACTTCAACAGAAATCTGCTGGGTACTGTGATAAAAATAATCTCCATGTTTTAAGGGATGCCTCATTCTTCAAGCCATATTTGTAGACTGGGAAGGTAGAATCAATCTGGCAAAAATGTAGCAATGCGTATAGCTGTGCCAAGAATTTATGAAAGTGGCAGAGATTGCCACAATTAAACACTCTAATTATCCTTACCTTTCTAGCCAGGAATCTTCCGTTACATAATGGAGAAGTAGACAGTAAGAGAAGGAAATTAAAGGTAAGTGCCTATAAGCTCCTGTTTTCCCTAATACTGAATAAGGATCTTTATTTCAGGTGTCTGAGTCTTATCTGGCGTCATGGGCTACTGCCAAAGATGCATCGGTCCATCCCAAAGCCACTGAGAGGAAACTCACTCTTTACTAAAGGGGAAGAAAGGGGTTTTCTGAATGTCTACCCTTGCTTCATCTCTCTCCTGGCTGAGACAAACTCTGTCCTTCCTAATCAAGGGTAAAAAATACCTTTTTATGATGCATCTAGACACAGAGCACTGATAACTCATCCTCATTTGGCAGTGTTGATAATGTCCATCTATTAATCTCATACTATGCAAACAATCCCAGAATAGCTAACTTTTAAAAATATTAAATGTTATAATGTACAACATACCACAGTTTGCTTTAAATCTAGGACTTACATGGTACTAACCAGACGTAGATCTCTCCTACAACCAAGAACGAAAGCAGGAGCATGATATCAGGATCATGTCTATCTTGTCAAGTTAAAAGGTTCCACCAGGATGAAGCAAATAGGCCTCTTAGCTACGTCTTATAATCTGCTTGTTATGGAAGAGTGCCAGGGACAGAAAATCCTAAAACCACAGGTTACACTACTGTGGATTATTATTGTTTATAACTGATGCTATTCTAAAAACACATGGCTTAAATAATAAACCCCTTGGCTGTAGAACTGAATGGTATTTTATTTCTGTTGTCCGCAATTACAGAAAAAAGGAAGAATTTTGAGAATTAGATGGATATATTTTCCTATGTGTGCAGTAAGTGTTGAGCAGATGGACATATTCAGGCCATGCCCCAATGTAGCATGTGTTCTTATATGATGTTGATGGGAGGAATATTATGTAGTAGTGGTTAACTTGTAATGGTATCTGTGGTTAAGAGCTGTCAAGACTACTGATTACTTCCTAGCTCCAGTGACAGGAAAGCTCATATACCACGCAAACAAGCAGTACAAAACCCACAAAAGATCATATCAATACAATTTGAGATAGTGACCACTTAGTTCTTCTATTTCACTTTTTATCTGCTGTGCAGTTGAAAATAAACCCTGACCTCCTCCCATCTATACATGCATTCAGTTCTTCTAAAACACTGACACACACACCCCCCAACTATTAAACTGATATTATTCAACACTTCGAAGTTTGAAGACTCGTGACATTTTCCAAAGGAGATGCCTGTCAACAGCCTCTTATTTACCTGGCACAGATCGCAGGTGTCTGCAGACCACAGTTTGAAAACCACTGTAAGTTAAGCTATGTGTACTAGGTATCTCTTCCCACAGGAAACAGATGCCTACAGAACACAAAATATTTAATTCAATCTAGAGTCATTCTGGTTCAAAAAACCCTCACACATCTTGTTTCCTATTTCGTTTATGTGTAGTGAAGCCTTGGATGACTAAGAATCATACTGCAGACAGCTAAATACATAAGCCAGGAGCAGGCTAGCATTCTTTTAATCCAGTTTCTAACTGCTCTGCTCTGTTTCTGTAGTGCTTTGACATGAGTGTTCCTTGCTGAGCCTTCCTTTTGCAATTTGCTTCAGCAATCAATGCTGTTTGGGTAAGGGGGTAATTTGCAATGATTCACTAGCTTAAATGCATACACAATGTTTTTGTTCTGAGAAGGTATCAGAAAAATCAAAGAAATTTCTACTTACAGAATGGACTTCTAAGTAAATTTCTTTGAGATACTCACATAGACCACTACGGCCCATTTTACCTGCTCTCCTTGTCCCTTAGGGCAACCACTGGTAACTTAGTACCATTTTTTGTTATTTCTTTGATATTTTGTCACCTCCTTTGCACCTAATCTTTTGCACCTGATTTTTTCTGGACCCTGCAGTAACAGCAGAATTGCATTGACAATATCCATGCCCAATCCTAGATGGATAACTCAGTGAACACACAGGTATGTTCATGGTACTAAGGCATGTCTAACACCCAGAAAATAACATATCCCATGGACTCTACATTGCATGATATGCCTTAGCCTGAAAGCAGTGTAACTTTCATTTATACAGAAAGAGAATAAAATCACAATTGTCTGTTACATTACTGCACGATGAAAGGACCCTGAAAGAAAACTCCCTTAACTCATTGAACCATGCCCTTTATGGATTACTAGCAAAACAGCAAGGAGTTTTTTTTCAGAACTATTCACAGAGATAAAACAGGGAAGGGTTTGAGAGAGAATCTCATTGAGATGATGTTCAAATTTGAAAAGGACTTCTACCAAAATAAGGTATATTTTGCAGTGGCTTGTTTTCATTCTATCTGTTTCTCAACATACATGGATGGAGAGACATGTTGCAAAAAATCCCAGACCCCAGGAATATATTTATCCCCATGTGTTAAAGTCTATCCATCTACTATCTCAGCAGAGTTTAAAATCACAGCTAATAGGTTAACAACTGTTTTTCTTCTGCTTCAAATGAAGAATATCAGAAAGCTGGGGGAATATTCGGCTTCCCAATTTGTACTGACTGCTCACTGCTACCTGCAATGTCTGTTTGACAGGACTGACATTTTGTACCGCTGTGAGATGGGAAAACGTGTGACATTTTTATTCATGGTGGCGTACGCCCTTGTAATGATCAGCCCTGGTCGATGTGCTTACTGCAGCAGCCCCGAGCCCTCGGAGAACAAACAAGAACCGAAGGTGCCAGCAGTTCGGCTGCCTTATTAAACACCACCAGGATTCTAACGAAGAGCAACTGCTGGAAAATCTCACTGTCAAATCCTCAAGGACATTGTCAACATGGAACTAACTACATATATTTTTCATTCCAATACTGGAAAATCCAGCAATGCAATATCAAATATAAAGAAAAAAGCTGCACTATTTTGTGTGTGTTTTCTTCTTTAACTGGTCATTTTGTCAGCTTTACATTGGACTTTCTGTGGGCCTGATACTGGAATTCAAATCAAGGAGATCATGCAACCCATATGATTCAAAATGTTGGAAAATGGACGTATCTCTTATTATCTTTTAACAGCTATTCCTCTCTAGCAAGCAGAATACTTGTACAGAAAAAAAAAAAAAAGAGATGGTCTCTCATTTAAGGAGTTCTATAAACAGCAATGACTATCTGCTTTGCTCAGCTTCATCATTCGCCGAGGAAGTCTGCATAATTAGGGGGACACTCCTCCACATAAACACACAAAAGTACACGGCTCCTCTATCTGTAGCATGGCACTCCCCAACCGTTTTACTAGGTATTAATCAGTCCAGCTCTGAAGGGCAAATCCAAAAAATGTCTGGCCAAACAAGCAATCACAGTGGGGTTAGCAGTTAGAAGAATCATATGTTTGACATACTCTCTCCCTCTAATCTTCTAGTTTAATCCAGGGGCCCAGAGGTCAATTCAGGCAGTTCTGGCCTAACTGCACGTATCAACTTCATAAGTAATACATAAGAAGCTTCTGGATGCTGATCTACACTGATAGACTAAGCAAGTCATCCATAAGACCCTCTGAGCTTTTCTCACGTCGTCAATCTAGATGATTTGGTTAGCCTTGCATGTACTGATGTATTTATTTTATATGTATGTATTATTTATAAAGTGCAATTCTTCTTCCACATGCCAGCAATGATGGACCAAGATACTCTCTACAAGATATTTACGGGTTCCTCAATATAACAGGACTAACAAGGAAAGTCTGCAGACATGGTACAGCTGCTATTGCTTGTCACAGAGCCCTACGAGGTCGGCTCAACCACTGTATTTTCTCCATACATCCAAGCATTATGGCATCTGACTTACATGTACCCAAAGCAGTAAATTTATTCTGAACAACCCTGTGTAAGAAGTGCTTGAAATGCCAAGATAGTTGGAAAACACTAAAAGCCACAGTCCGGAATGTGCTTTTTTGTGGATGAACACATCTGCCGGATGCAGGACTGGAGCCACATAATCTTACTGCAAAGCATGAACTCCTACATAGCATGAGCTACATGCTTACTACATTGCTGTAGTAGCTGAAGAAGACATAGCCGTCTGGTTGCTCATTAGAAAATACTGGCAAGTGAGTGCATGAGAGGCAGTAACCTTTGGGTATGCTCTGCAGGTGGCGTACATCTTCCTAAAGAGAGCGCCAGGTCTCACTTGTCAAATATTTACATGCATGACAAGAGTGCAAGCCTTTTAGTTAGATAACTCCTATCCCATGGATAGCCATTTCTGCAAACCTTGCACACCACAAGGCAGAATTTCAATCAAATGAATTATTTTCTTGTCCATTGACATTGTTTTTATTCCCCTGACTAAGAACACTGTCCCCTAATAACCTGATTGGACATTTGAGCAGTCTCAAGCAGACATTAGATGGACAAGTGCTTCTGGGCCAATACATTTGCCTTTCTTGCAAGGTGACTTTTACTGAGCAACAGTGAATTCCTTTCTGAAAGGAACAGTCAAAGAAAGGAGTGAGAAGAAATGAGGGTAGAAAATATGCTTTCTGAAGACAAAATAATTTTAAAGAACTAGGCTTATACTTTTGCTACATCCACAAAGAATCAAATGGAGAGAGGGAGGAAACTCCATGTGGCTCAGCATAAAGGAACAGGGAGACCATATTGCTCATCAGTGGGGAAGACTGGAATGGAAGCTCATTTTCTTAATGAAGGTATCTCTATTGTCAGTTCAGAACAGTTCAGAGTGGCAAGAACAGGAGGCTGGCTTTGCAACCATAGCATACAGTTGCATGAATATTAGAAAATGAACTTGTTTTCCCCTTTCCCCTTTGGTTTCCACCTCAGTGCCACACAATGCCTGCTGTGATCCAGGGGAATCTGCTATTGTTCCAATGCACCTGGGTGTGAAGGGAGTCACAGGGTCTGGCAAAGGAGCCTTCCTCCCTTCCCTACTTCATCTCTTTTACCCTGGAGATAATCCCTCCCTCTGCTCGACTCTGGCCTCAGCGATCCAGTTTTGCATTTCTGGAATGTAGCTGGCTGGTTTTCTCCCCATCTTCCCCCTGACCTCTTAATGCTGTTTAATCTTCTTGAAGAAGAAACCTGCCCTACAAAGCAGAGTTTGTTTGGCATGTCTAAGTGCAGATCATGAATGGGAAAAATGAACATGTTCATTTACAGCAAATGATCAAAACAGCAAATCAGCTGGCAATTTCCATTTTATGGCCCACGAAAGTTTCAACAGCAGTAAGAATCATCTGGGAAGAGAACTTAGAGAAGTCTTTTCACAGTCAGATAAGCTGCTTTAGTACATGAATATATTTTCCATTTGTTTCATAGTTTTTTACATTAGCTCCCAGAATACTAATTCTCTCTGGTTTGCATCAAGAATGGAATATGATTGAATCTCTTAAGTAAAGACATACTTGGAAGAGTCTTTTGTATTTTATTAAGCTTTAACTTTTGGTACATAAATGGAATAAAATATTCTATTTGCTGCTAAATAAAAATAAGCCACAGAAGCATAAACACACCTAAGCTGACAAAAGACATTCTAATTACAATAAAAACAATTAGAGAGCTGAACAGAACTGCCAGTATAACTTGCTTCTAAAATGATACCCTTTCCCAACAAATGATGTTTCTGGCAGCTTATCATTTGTCATTTTAATTGTACTAGACCAGTTGTGCTACTGACTCTGTAAAAGCTCCAGAGAAAGAACCTTCCTAAGTAAAGATTTGTTTTTAAAGAAACACGCCCTCTTGTGCTTACGCCCCCTCTCAAAGACTGATGGGAAGACCGAGCATAGGTAATGATCCTGTATGAACAAGGAGGCTCTTGTAGAAGCAGTCAGTGCAATGTTTCAGAGGAATAGCATGAAGGCTTGGTTAGGGGTGGAGGAGTGGGAAGCAATGAGGATAGAAGCAGAAGCTTCATTAGGAGAAAGACGTGTTAAAAACAAGCATATTTTTGGAAAATAAAGTGTTCCCTTTACTCCCCAAGAAGAGGGCTACAACTCTGCCAAATGTTAAGTGCTCTGTTTGACCATGTGATACCCACAATCTCAGACTGTACAATGGTACAGGCTCTAATAGAGCTGTATGAACACACACCAGGACACACGACTGCAGTAGTTAAAAGGACCTGTCCTTTTAGATGTGTCCACTCATCTAAGCAAAGTCTCAAAAACATAAAAATCATACAGCATTTCTTTTCCCAGCTGTAGGTGTTTATCATAGCCACAGCTGGTGTACTAGTGGCCTAATAGTTAAGCACTGACTTCTGGAGGGAAAAGGCTTCTAAAATATCAGATTCAGATATTAATCTACCTTTCTCCCTTAGCAAAATCATCAATTTATACATTATAAAGGAGTTTTGTTTTGTTTCTTTTGCTTTAGATAATGGAAAAAAAATACATATAAGAGAACTGAGAAAGCCTGCTGCTCATTAAAATCTCAGCAAGATATTTTGGAGAGCTGCTTGTGTTACCTGAAACAGCTATACAATCACCATCATTAAAGAGATGCCTGCATTTCCCAGACTCTGCTTTTTGGCTATAACATACATAACATGTATAGATATCAGTTACCCAATACTTGAATGAGATATTTGAGACTTCTGTCTCCAAAACCTTAAAAAATCAAACCCTCCAAAATACCTTATCAAGATAGTTCAGTCTTGCAAAAAGAAAAGGAAAACACCTTATTCGTTCTTTGGTTTTTTTGTTGTGTTGGGGTTTTTTTGTGGCATAAAGGCAATTTATAAATTGTCATGTTTGTTTATGGCGTAGAGATATTAAGAATTCTGCAAACAACATACTTCTGAAATCAGACAAAATTGAACTGCAATACAGATCAATCAGTTAATGAAAATCACAAAGCAGAAGAGATCTAAGGCTGCTTAACATTATGCTCTGTGCAGCATCCTTATCACTGTAGCTCGCCACCAACCGTTCAGTGATGGAAGCCAAAATTTCTAGCAGAAACACACAACTCAAGCACCGCTAATGCAAACTCAGAATCTGAAAAATACTATGAAAAGGTCTGTATTCAGACAGTCATTCTTCCTTATTTTGGACATAAAATGATAAGACTTATGAACAATCAAGAGAACTAACATTTCTGCAGCCATTAGGTGAAAGTGAACATTATTTAAAAAAACAAACAAACAAACAACAAAAACAAAGCAACAACCAAACAACACCCTCCACCCCACCCCCCAAAAAACCAAACCAAAACAAACACATCCAGCATCACAACAGACCTCAGTGTTTCAAGCTGTGGGTCCTGTCAAAGTAGACCCTAACAGCTGCTTGCTTGGACAAGGAATGTGTTCAAAATAGTCACAGTGACACAGCGTAGTGTTTATTCTCCAAATAGCTAAAAGATGACAAAGATAAACGTGTATTCTACCTAAAAAGTGGGAGTGTATGCATGGAAGCAAAAACTACAAACACCCGAGTCACACACCACCTGTATTAGCTGTCCCACTCTGCCCTGTTCAATGGTTAGTGGGCTCACAGTGCTTGCCCTGCCCTGCACCACTGGGAAGGATCCCAAGGACAGCTATGGCAGCATGTGTTCCGATGTTTTAAGTAAGTTTTGGTCAGGTTTTAAGACAAAAAGCAGGAAGAAAGCAAGCAATAATGAGACATTCACAAAGGATGTTCTCTGTAGCATTTTATCTTCTACTATAATTAACCTTACTTTTCCCCGAAACAGACAGTACTATGCAGTACTACATACTATTCATTTGAATCTTTTTCTTGGCTTGAAAACAGTTCCCTCTTCTCCCGATTCATTAAACCTTAGTTGCCTGTATTGCTATTGCTACTTGTTGAGTACAGTTGTATTGCCTCAGAGTCCATGATGATAGTTCCTTTTATTTGGTTGATCTGAGGGTCAATATTAAAGGTACACCTTGAGTAAACCAAAAAGCATCTTCTGGAGGGAAAAGGCTTCTAAAATATCAGATTCAGATATTAATCTACCTTTCTCCCTTAGCAAAATCATCAATTTATACATTATAAAGGAGTTTTGTTTTGTTTCTTTTGCTTTAGATAATGGAAAAAAAATACATATAAGAGAACTGAGAAAGCCTGCTGCTCATTAAAATCTCAGCAAGATATTTTGGAGAGCTGCTTGTGTTACCTGAAACAGCTATACAATCACCATCATTAAAGAGATGCCTGCATTTCCCAGACTCTGCTTTTTGGCTATAACATACATAACATGTATAGATATCACTTACCCAATACTTGAATGAGATATTTGAGACTTCTGTCTCCAAAACCTTAAAAAATCAAACCCTCCAAAATACCTTATCAAGATAGTTCAGTCTTGCAAAAAGAAAAGGAAAACACCTTATTCGTTCTTTGGTTTTTTTGTTGTGTTGGGGTTTTTTTGTGGCATAAAGGCAATTTATAAATTGTCATGTTTGTTTATGGCGTAGAGATATTAAGAATTCTGCAAACAACATACTTCTGAAATCAGACAAAATTGAACTGCAATACAGATCAATCAGTTAATGAAAATCACAAAGCAGAAGAGATCTAAGGCTGCTTAACATTATGCTCTGTGCAGCATCCTTATCACTGTAGCTCGCCACCAACCGTTCAGTGATGGAAGCCAAAATTTCTAGCAGAAACACACAACTCAAGCACCGCTAATGCAAACTCAGAATCTGAAAAATACTATGAAAAGGTCTGTATTCAGACAGTCATTCTTCCTTATTTTGGACATAAAATGATAAGACTTATGAACAATCAAGAGAACTAACATTTCTGCAGCCATTAGGTGAAAGTGAACATTATTTAAAAAAACAAACAAACAAACAACAAAAACAAAGCAACAACCAAACAACACCCTCCACCCCACCCCCCAAAAAACCAAACCAAAACAAACACATCCAGCATCACAACAGACCTCAGTGTTTCAAGCTGTGGGTCCTGTCAAAGTAGACCCTAACAGCTGCTTGCTTGGACAAGGAATGTGTTCAAAATAGTCACAGTGACACAGCGTAGTGTTTATTCTCCAAATAGCTAAAAGATGACAAAGATAAACGTGTATTCTACCTAAAAAGTGGGAGTGTATGCATGGAAGCAAAAACTACAAACACCCGAGTCACACACCACCTGTATTAGCTGTCCCACTCTGCCCTGTTCAATGGTTAGTGGGCTCACAGTGCTTGCCCTGCCCTGCACCACTGGGAAGGATCCCAAGGACAGCTATGGCAGCATGTGTTCCGATGTTTTAAGTAAGTTTTGGTCAGGTTTTAAGACAAAAAGCAGGAAGAAAGCAAGCAATAATGAGACATTCACAAAGGATGTTCTCTGTAGCATTTTATCTTCTACTATAATTAACCTTACTTTTCCCCGAAACAGACAGTACTATGCAGTACTACATACTATTCATTTGAATCTTTTTCTTGGCTTGAAAACAGTTCCCTCTTCTCCCGATTCATTAAACCTTAGTTGCCTGTATTGCTATTGCTACTTGTTGAGTACAGTTGTATTGCCTCAGAGTCCATGATGATAGTTCCTTTTATTTGGTTGATCTGAGGGTCAATATTAAAGGTACACCTTGAGTAAACCAAAAAGCATGCAAAGTCAAACCGGAGAAAAAGCTGTAGTCACGCCCTTCCACTTTGGTCTCCTCGTGTAGTCTTATTAAGAACGCTTTGTTTAAATCTTTACTGCGTTGCCCTAGGCTATCTGGCTAAAATCCTTCTTTTCACAATCAAGGAGAGCTTTCCCACAATGTCTTAGTATTACAGAAACCACTGTTAAAACAATTCCATAATAAACAACCCTCTCAAACAATGCCTGCTAACCAGTTGCCAAGATGAGCTACAACACTACGGAATCTCGTACAGTTAGATAATTGCTGCTAAATTTTTGAGAACAATCAGCTGAGGTGCTATACATTCAAAGACATTTCAGGATATTTTATGGATATTTTTTGTAGCCTAACAACTGCAGATACACAACTGTATTTAGAAAAACTAAACACTACCTCACTATAGGGTGAGAGATAATGAGTTAAAATTAAAGGTTGCTGCTGGCTTCCTAGCCCATCCCCCTTTAGCTAATCTGTCATGTAATGAAGAGAAGCACCTAGCATAGGACAGCTAGCTGCCGGCTCACTTACAGCGAGCTGATTAAGAATGTTCAACCAACAGCAGACTGCAGACCTTTCCGACGAAAATAAATAGACTGTATGCAAATGTGTTTGTCACTTTGACAGCATGTCTCAATTAAAGCATCTCGCTGCTGTTGGTAGGCTCTCTCACTGCAGTGGTATGGACGAGGCTTACTGCATTACTGATACACAGGGCTTGACCCTAATCCGCATGCATGCATTTTAAAAAAGTCTGCCTTTGCCATATACGCTAGCATAATACTAGCAGACATAGAAAGCAAGTGACAATGAGAAAAAAGCCTCTTTCATCCTCTTCAGTTTATAAGAACTGTGAATGCACAAACAGCCCTTATTTCAGAGTTCTTGTGGCTTTTTAATTGTTCCCACCTACTGTATTCTAGACAGAGTTAAAAGTGACACTAAAATCTTTCCCTTTAATCACTAGTTAGAAGCCATCCCCCATTTAAACAGTAAATGTTGCTGCTTTTTTCCTCCCCAAAGCCTTAATTTATATTTCATAAACCTGAACATCTCTTCCTTTTGAATGAAAGTATGATTTACTTTTCATTTTGGCACTGGGCTATCAGGAAAAAAAGACCTGTGAAAGGACAAAGGCTGTAAGTGAGATAGCCCTACAACTGCTAAGTTAGATAATTTTTTGGAAACCGACATTTGTAATGTAATGACAGTAATAAGCATTTAGCAAGCGAGCCTTTCACCACAGCCAGTGGTTCAGTAAAGCTGATGTGTGTTTCTTTCGACATAGAGAAAGTGATCATTAAAAAATTTGAAAGTGACTTTTAAAAAACTTCAGGAATTTAAATTTGCACTTTCCACTCGATTATATATTTCATTAATCTACCAAAATGTTTGAACCATCCATCCTTCATAAACATCTAAAGGAAAAAACTGAAAGTGGATTATAATATTATCTGGATTTCTGACTACTTTAAATGAAATGTAACATTTTCCTGCTAGAGCTAGATGGCTATGTTTCTCCAGTAGCCCCGATTCCTCTCAACTGTATCGGCACAGAAGTGAAAAATAAATCACTACTGCAAATATTTAATTGGAAGAGAATCTGTTTGAAAAAAAATTCTCCAAGAACTTACATTTAGCACTGTGGTGAAAGTTCTGAAAGAAACAAATCTAATTCTAAAATGATACAGACAACATTGCTCTGAGCAACGATTATGTCTCGTGTTGCCCCATCTAATACCTAAACAGTCAATGCAGCTATACTGACTAGTTTCTATGAATACTTATCTAAAAATCTGATTTGCTTCACATTTTATAATTCTCAATATTTTACAACCGTTTTAAAATTACACTGTTTCCTTAGAAGAAATCAGATATTCACTTCTGTTTTCTGATCATAATACTGTAAAAAATAGATACAGAGAAAGAAAAGGCAACTGTGAACACAAATAATGTTATTTTTTGATTCAGACTACACTTAATAGGGCAAGACTGGCAAACTGATAGTAAATACTGTATGTTTTTCCATGAAAATCACAGCAACTACAACATTTTCTAAATAACTAACTCTTAAAGAAAGACACAACGAAACTCACTCTTTTGCAGACATATCAAAAGAAACATAAGAGTAACTTCTGTGTACAGCTCAGTTGTCAATACTGAAATACAGAGTACACTAATAAGCTATTAATTGATTTTTCCATCTTAGTTCATCACATTTAATTTTCAGAGAATGTTAAAATGCTTTAATAGTTGGATGTTCCATATTGACACTAATGATCTGGCTAGATAACAGAGGACATTTTAAATTATACATCCTCAGTCCTGAGGGCTATAGCACTTTGCATGCTAAAAGAACAGCAAAATAGTTTATAAAATTGCTATAATAATTATGCTTCCCCCCATTCACTTAGAATTTATTTTCCTCAAAATCATCGTATGAACAAAAGGAATCAGTAAACCCCAGAAAAATCAGGTTTTAGAACCCCATTTAAACAGATACAACAGAAATAAATCTATAATAACATAATTCAGTTACAAAAAATAATTAAGCAACTGGCATATTCGTTATTGTGACTTTTCTCTGAACTATTTTTGCTGAGTCATACAATTTAAAGAAACCTAACACTAAGACATACCTGACCAAAATGTACTGTGATTGGTCTCCTGTCTTCCCTTAATTTAGGGTCCTTCTTTTCAACCAATGGCGAAGGCGCTGTCCTTGGTAGAGATTCCTCCGGTGTTGCAGAACACCCATTCTCAGCAATGTCCTGTATGGTAGGAAAAGGTGAATAGCATGGCCAGGAACATTCTTGATTAAGGGTAAGGAGCACAAAGGAGACACTAGAGGATAATGCTGACTAACAATTTTGATGTTAGGGGAAAAAAAACCACCAAAGTACAGAAAAGAAAACATCATTAGAATAAAACTTTTAGTTGCACTTTGTCAATCAGAGCTTGTACACAACCACTCTCTCCTCCTAATACCAATGTTGCACGCAAACAGACACATTCAATAAAATGTCTGACTTAAACATGCAAAAGCCAGGAAATATGTAGGGAGAAAAAAAAATATAGCTCAAAATTTCTATTCTAGGAACACTAGGAACAGGGCTATTCTGCTTTTTGCAAATGAAAATGAAAACAGGAATTCTATTTACATACTTCACAGAATTATCTGTAGCAGAACAATTACTTGTAGAAGTGGCAAGGAGAGATGAAACTCACAGCTCAGTTAGCTTTGCATTTTATCTTTGAGTCTGTGTATACTGAATATGCCTTCAGGAGATTGTATAAAACAAACTGCTGCCTAGCAGGATGCTTTTTTGTTTTGCTTCGCTTTTGCTTTTGACATTAGTCCTCATCTTCAGAAGTAAAGTGACCCATCAACCTAGGTTAGAAGACTTGGCAGGTGTATGTATATGTAACATAGGTCTTGAAAAAGACAAAGGCATGCAGACATAAGGTATCAGACAAGGAGAAAAGAGTTTGAAAGTCAGTTGAGAAACAGTCTGTAACGCAGTGGGCCCCAAACCTTACATCTCTTTGCAACAATGTCAAGGAAATAATGCTTGGTAAATATAGAGAGAAACCTGCACACACTGTAGCTCTGCAAGACTGACCTAAGGTTGGCTGCTGACATAGACATTGCTTTGATTCACTGACCTTTGACATGCCCCCTCAAGTTTCCGTCTTGCTAAGGTACAATAATGAGACATGTAAGCTGATGGCCAATTAGAAATGGTTCTTTTGGACACAGGCTGACCTAATGTGTTTAGGTCAAATGAAACAAAAAGCTGGATGGACTTTCTAAGGGGCTTTGTCTGCTCCACAGAGAAGCTGAGAGACCTTTTTAGATCCAGCTGGTAGAGCAGTGGTTCACCAATATGGGCATAAGAATCATGGGGAAATTAACAACTTGTTAAGGTCAAACTAGAGAGAAAAACTTTTTCCTCCCCCCGCCCTCCAGCTGCACAATGCTACCTTGTCTTGAAAAAATTCAACAAAGTACACTGAATTAGTAACAAAGAGCCCCAAAACAACTCAATGACAAGAAATGCAAGCTTCTGTCAAACTCATACTTCAGCTTCAAAACAGCAACAAGCTACCAAGGGATCTGGTCGGTTTTGGAATCACATAACATGGCAGCAATGTATACTGTTCTGAAATGTAATGACATTAAATACAAACTTTATTTACATCTTTCTATATAAGTATAGCCATATTAAATGTGCACTAAGCTTCAGACCTGTTATGCATATGCCATAAAGGTGCCCAGCACATTCAAAGCCACCTGACCTGCACTGAACAGTGGACATTCCCAGCACTTCAGAGCTTTCAGAGTTCCACCTGGAGCTGTGGCCCCAACCAAGGCAAAAGACAGCTGGGAATCAATGGAAAGCAAAGCATCTTCCAATCCAGGCAAAATTTCCAGAAAAATATAAGACGGACACAAAAGTTTGGACATCAGGGGAATGGGAGGAGATAAAAGATACAGACAGAGCAAGCCATTAAGCAAAACCCCCTAAGATGTGTAACGATCACTGCAAATCCTTGCAGCTTTTATTGCTATAGATTTGCTGTACTTCTCTGATGATATAATTGCATACAAAAGATAACATGTTCCTAAAGTGTATTTCCACTGTGTTTGCTGTACAGACTTCCAAAGAAACTGCAGCAGATTTCAGTCAAAATTATATTTAAAAAAAATATATACTTAATGACATATGAGAATTAAAATGATTTGATACCTCTCTATTTTTTCAAATTCCAAAAAGGCAGACAAATGAACAACACAGCTTCGGTCATCAAAGCAAAATTTGCTTCACAAAAGTTCGTTTTCTACCTTCAATGAAACCACATTTGAGCTAAATAAACAGAGAAATCTGATTTTAAACACCCTAAATAAGGGCTCCAAGTAGCTTTAATATGATTAAATGTCAAAGTGTTTGGCATTCCTATAATTGGAAAGTAGACAACAGTCCTTCAAAGCAGTCTGTGACATACCTTCAGTCCACTAACAGACTTTGAATACAGTTATTCAGAAGTCAATAGGGAGTACAAGACAGACAGAGAGATAAAACCACAAATAGGAAAACAGGACTCTCCGATTCTGAACTTCAGCTTCAGAAAGGTATCAGGCCTCACAAAATGTCTACTGATAAAAGCAGTTCTTCAGCTTGAGAACTACAAATGACCAAAGAACTGCAGTGGATCATAGTGCAGGCAGGCCTTAAAAAAGCAGCGCCCATTCCTGGTACTAAAAGAAAAGCCAGGTAGACCTGTGCATCCCAACTGAGGGAGCGGATTTACCGGCCAGAATGCTGTCTCGTATTTCCACGCTGCTTCTGAGATCCATGCTAGTACTTCCACCTGAAGCTGTGCTGTGTAAGTCTACCAGCTTGGTTGGTGCTCATGAGCAGTTCTTTGTACTGCAGTGCATCATACCGTGTAGATATGTCCTAAGTCTGACTTTTCAGTTTCGACATGTCCTCAAAAAAGGGATTTGGTATAAGCCAGCAAGCTATTCCTGAAGTAGCTTAAGTCATATATATTATTCCGGATAACAACAAAAAAACATGCGACCTATCCCTCCCAAAAACTGGAAAAAAATGGAAGGTGATAAGTTACTCATTACTGGAATAAATTCTCCAGAAATGCAAAAACCTAGCAATGTTTCAGTGACTTTTTAATGAAAAGAAAGTGTAATTTAAAGATATTATTAAAATCAAAACCACCTTTTGCCTGAGGATAAAAGATACTTTATAGATTACTGGAAAAAGAGAATGACAACAATCTATCACACTCCATAATTATCTCCATATATAAACAGTGCTTCCCCTAACAACTGTCTGTTCAGGTGAAATCTTTACAACTATTTATTTTAAAGGAGGAACTTCAGAGAATGAATAAAATATATATTTACAGATATGTAAAGTTTACCCTGTAAACTGAATAAGGTTTTCTTCTGTTTAAATATGCATTAGCAATTTTTCTAGGGACCTTTTGTAATGGACTACAAATACTGTCCATTAGAAGAGCAAAAAACACATTCCAGAATGTCTAGAAGGATTCTTCAGGTTATTTTATAAACCTCTAAATGAGTTGTTTCTAGTTGTACTGATAATAAAGCACTGACAACAGCCCATTGATGACAGACATTAACTAGAGCCACACAGGGCTCTCATAAGTAAAATAATGCTGAATACATTAATGCCAAGTGCCCAACCATTTATATAAATTGTCTTATCCATAAGCTTTCAGTAAGCTACATTCTCCCCACTGAAAGTTGAGGACGGTACCATTCATATTCCTCCTTCTTCCTAATTCTCTGTAGTTAAGCTTCAAACGAGCCAATAACGGAGTGACTTGACCACCATGGTCCATTTGTGAAATGGAAAAAGCAGCCTTTACAAAAAAAAAAAAGAAAGAAAGAAAAAGAAAAAAAGAAAAAAGTACTGTATCAGATATAAAATAAAGCTACCATGCTGTATCTATTAACAATTATTTGCTATCACTCATAAGAATCCTCTGAAAACTATTTCTGTTGCTTTGAAATACTGTACCACAAATGAACAAGGGATGGAAATAGAGCCACATTCAATCTCTACTATCATATTAAAGAAGGACCTTACACACACCACAGTGACCTCTCAACAGGTCAATCCTGCATTTCCCATTTGCAATTCAAACCCAAGACTGGAGCAGACCAAGGGCAAAATGGGCTCTTGATTATATTTAAGAGGTCACCATTGCTATGCAGAGTTGTAGGAAGCAGACCTCTAGCTTTATTGCATTTTTAAATTCTATCCTGTACAGAAGCTGCTCATATTTGGCAGCGAAAACTGGAAAAGGGATGTTTATATTTGACTTTTCCTTACCAGCGGCCTGCATACTTTTTGTATTAATAATGGAAAACAATATGTTAAAATGCAGTTGATAGTAAGTTCAGTTTAAAAATAACCTTAGGTTATCCTTAGAAGATGAAAGACTAGCATGCCAAATTTGGCAAAATTAAGTATTTAATGATGCCAGAATTTCAAACGGTTAACACTTGCACATACTAGTAAGTAAATACATGAAAAATATAATGTTCTCACATGAAAATTGGTGAGTATGCACTAATAGATTTGTCAACAGAGCAGCACAGGCATTTAGATTAAAAATAATATGAGGGTGGCCAACAATTTTTGCTATTTTTATCACTTTAAACAGAGCAATACCTCTTTTTAGAGTTATCTTCCTATCTTGCATTCAAAATGGAGAAGAGGATGGGATGGAAAAGAACAGACTTAATGAAGAAAGGAGGGGTAGAGCTGTATGCGTCAACTACTCAGAAATCTTTTAAGCTCTTATGTTGAACAATCATGTTTAACCACCTTAGTTACAGAAATGCTACATAATAAGGAAGGTGAAACAAAATTGGGCCATTTATTTGTAAATGTTATGTGTGTTTTTTAAAAAAGAGTGCTTGCTGCTTGAAGGACTAGGAAGACAACAATAATAATAAAACAAAGCAATGAATGAACGAGACATTTCTCAGCCTTTTATACAAATATCACAGAATAGCATACAATTATATTAGCATTTAAAATATAGGAAGACAATCTGGTTATTTTACACAGCTCCAACTGCTTTAGTAAATGCACACGAGAAGACCAAACATTTTATTATTCATGAAGGTTTTGTCCAGAAGTGAAACACATGGAATTACATAAAAAAACCCCCCATGTACAAGAAAACTGCTTCATTTTTCTAATATTTTCATATTATACATAAAGTGGTCACATATAAAGTAGGAAGTGTAATAAAATAGCATTAAAGGCATCTAAAGCAACTTTATCTTCCTCAAAAATCTCTAGCAATCTGCTAGAGTATTTAGAGAGCGAACAGCATTTAGATTGTACACACAGTTAATTTCATCAGTTAGTAACCTGGCTGCAGAACAATCCCTTTGTATTAACATTTTGTTGACATAGAATTATAGAATCGTTTAGGCTGGAAAAGACCTTTAAGATCATCGAGTCCAACTGTTAAACATGTCCAGGTAGACTGCTGTTTGTGCCATAAGATAGCACTGCAAATGTATTCCTAAGATGATGGTTTAGAAATTTAGAGAAGAAATTTACTGAGACAGCACAGATTTAAAAAATCCCCAAACTATTATGCAACAAATTGAATAAAAATTTCTGATAAGAACTTCAGTTCTATTAGCATGTTAGCTATCTTGTTTTCCCAAAAGACTCTAATAGCTCTGCTTCATAGAATAAATAGAGTGTCTGAAATAAAGCTAAGGCAGAGTTAACCATTCATTCATAAGGTATGTATGACCATGCTTCTGGCTCAAAAGGAGCAATTAGTATTGGATAACACATTCTTCAAACACAATTCAGCATTCTTGGAACTGCACAGTTTACAAACAAACAAAGACGGATTTGGAAAACAACAAACAGTTTGAGTATTTTTTTCTGCAATAATTCAAATTTGAACTGAACACCAACTCTAATTTAATTCCTTTATGCCTAAACTTTGCAGTAGACACTCGTGAAACATATAAATCCTTTTCCCAATGACCAACACTATACTATTTTCCCTGTGAGATTGCTGTAGAAATAACAACAATTTGCCATTTGCAAAAAGTTCACTGCCCTTACTGTAGGAAAGATCTCCCAGTTCACATAAAGTCCCCTTCCACAATGCCCCAGCACAAAGGACAGGAGAGGGACCACTCCAAATAGAACACTCAATTTCCTGGCTTTTGTGGGTTTAAGTCAGAGCCTTAATGTATTTGAAGACAGTTTTTTTTGTCTGTGAATATTTATAACAGTATGAAAAATCCGGGACAGCTGGTAATGCATTTTGAAGTGCGCGTGCTAACAACACTGTATCAAACAGCTTCCTATTGATCACATAATGCTTTTTGTGGCTAAGTATTTCATACATGGTGCTTATACATTTTGAATAAGAACTTCGAGTACCTTTTGCTTCAAGCGGTTTTTCACTTCTTTTATTCCCATTTTTGCATGATCTTTTGCCTGCATGAAAAATTAATTTAAGTTAAAATCCCCTTCTATTTCCAGCAGTGACTACGCTTGATTTCAGTGCATCAAGATTCACCTTCTCTAGTTGCTAAAAACGTCAAGGAAAAAATTGTAACAGGATATTGAAAATATACTAAAACAAATAGAAAGCTAAAAAACCCCCAAACAAACAAAAAACACCACCACAACCACCCACACACACTCGTTGCAAAAATTTCATTTTCTCTGTTTTGATGCCATAGACATCTTTCATCTTTTTGCATTCCACACCCTCGATCTTCCCCTCTCAGTACTTATCTTTGCTATAAGTTAACAATCAACAGAAATAGTCAGCCTGCAAACTTTCTCCTTGCAGTACTCTGGATACCAGTTCTATTTAGTAGAGCTAATCTCATCCTACTCATCTCTCAGGTTGGAGGAAGGCAGGAGAAAAGAAAAGTTTGCATAGTTTTCTCAATGCTTTTTGTAGCATTATTTCCTAATATTGAGCTTGTAAGAAATCCTCACTTGTCTCTACGTTATCTTACACAGTGAAACTGGCAGGCATAGATGATAACACAGTAACATACTAGCTGTTTGTTAACAGAACTGAAAACATTTTCATTTAAAGAATAACTCAGTAAGTTGAGCTCTAAATAAGCAGGTATAAGAAATCTCTAGGGAAAATTAATTGACACTTAGAGAAGATGGAAACAATTTGGAAAATGAGAGGATTCCCTTATTTCGTGAAGCTGCAAGCAGAGAAACCTGCGGTAACAATGATTTCCAACAGAGTAATGACAAGATGGTAGAGCTGCTTAGTAGATCATATAGGCACTATTTCCTAGAAGTAGTTCTATGTAATAAATAGAATTTATCATCTATACTTTCAAATAAAATCACAAGTTCCCCTTCCCCTTTGCATTTCAATTGTTTAAATTTCAAAATGACTTTTCCATTTAAATTTGAAATTTAGATGAATGCGTATTTTAAGTAATTCCGTGAGTCCAATAAAAATGAATTTAAGTCTTGAGTTTCATTTGAAAGGTTATAACAGAATTGTAATTAGACTCTTATCTCAGTAGTAAGCCAGTACTTGATACTTACAAACTTATAGACAGTCTTCATGGCAGGGTTAGCCTTGGTCTTTACTGTATTTAAAATGGCTCCGCTTCCTTTCTATAATTATAGTAACAATAGAATAAATTTTATCAAAGCTCTTTAAAGCAAACAGCAACCTAAATTCCACCATTCTTAACTTAAAATAACAAAGCATTAACTATGCTTATTAGCAGAGCTGAGTATTAAAATGGTAAATTTAAAGAAAAAGAACACAAGTAAAAACATACTAAATGCTGCTCTCTGGTTTTCCAGAGGAATCCCAATTCTGTTTAATACAGCAGTATTCAAATGAAAAATGTCAGTGTCTCCTAATACCAAGAGCCCTTGTCTTACAGGTCATCTCACAAAAGAGTGTTCTATGACTGTTCCACTCGCCCTCAAGGGTGTTCTGTACATTGCATTAAAATCCTAAACAAGTTTAAGACAAAAGTATCTGACCAAATACTCAATGTCTGGGGCAGAAAATTCAGTTTCAGAAAAGCCTGTGTATTCAACCTGAAGAAGTAAGATCTTTTATTTTCCTTTTCATGATCCCACAATACTGTTTATCAAAAGCATGCTGCCTTTTTAAGATCTAAGTAGTTGATAAAGAGATAAATTGAGGGAAAATGAAATCTAACTACAGTCATAAACATTAATTCTAGAAAAGCTGAATTACATGTGCTGAACATAATAAAAGTCACAAGACAGTAACATGTCAAACGGAATAATCTGTTAGTCTAGTCGGTGTTTTATACATCTTCCACACACCATTGACTATTGCTGTACAGTACCTTATTTGATAAATACAGGAGATGGGTAAAATCCAAGGAATAAAATCTTAGATAATTTTGTATTTTCTTATTTCAATGCAAAATTATATTTCCAGAGATCAGATGCAATCACTTGCAAACAGTATTAAGATTTACTACTTCTGTTACTACATGACAATTAATCTTCAACAAAAATTATACTGTTCAATTTAATTACACATATTTTTATAATCACTGTCAGCCATTCCCCTTTCTTATAATTTTAGAATTACTTGTCATCCTATGTATTTATATATCTTTTTATATATATATATATTTACCTAACTAACTATTTGATGGGATTTTTTGCATTACTGTTATAAAATATGTTTAATTCAAAATTATCAGCATAATATTGAGACCAGCATTTTGTGTAAGGAACATAATTCCATTCATAACCAGGACAACAGGCAAACGGAAAGCTGCAAAACTGAATTCTGTCAGAAAACAATTCAATCTTTCCTACTGACTCATACCCATAAAACACAAATATTTTACTTTTCAATACATCGCATTTTATGCATCAAAAGAGACTTTTAAAAATCAGCTATAATAATGTTTTATTTTCTAAAAGTATTTAAATTTTTAATTTATACAACTAGAGCACTAAACCAAAGAGATCCAAAAACATCCCAAACAGTGCTGTCCCTATTCAGCACTTCACACCATTTAGCTTTATGAAGAGCTTTTTGGTGTGGCAATGTTCCGTTTGTTTCCTTTTCTATTAAAAGTAAAGAAAACCCACATTATTTTCTAAAATGACAATAACTTATTTCCAGCCATCTCCAAGACATTAAAAGTGCGATTCAAAAACTTGAGAATTCCTATGGTGATTTTTTTTTTTTTAGTGTATTTTTTCTTCTCTTCCTTACTTGGTCTGAAGAGCGCATTGGTTTCTAACAACCAAACTCAAGTTGGTCACAGCTAAACACTGCAGGAAACAGGTTAGTCATGTTCATGAGGACAGGCGTTAACAGCCATACAGAACTGTACAATGGTCCAGTAAGAATGAGAATGTCTGTTGGAGAATATTGTGTTCTTACCCTTACTGTAGAGAGCCACTGGTGGTACAATTTGTCACTACCTAGAGAGAATCACAAAACCAAACAACTATAACTCTCTACCAAATAGAAAACACATCAGAAATGTGAAGTGTTAGCACTTAGTGGTTCTAGGAGCATGAACAGTACAGAAACAGAACAGGACAATCATCCTTTTCTTTTAATGGAAACACAACAACAAAAAATTGACGAGATATCTACAATTTTTCTTTTACTTGCTAAGAGGCATTTCTATTTTATCTGGGTTGTCTTTCAGACATTTGAGAACACTGAGATTTTTTTTTTTTTTAAAGATCGCTAAAAGAAATGAGGTGGTTCTGGGTAAAGCCAAGGGTTTTCAGTATCCTCCATTGCAAGAACTCTTTTAGTTGTACTTTAGCCAAGTGGTAAAGCTGAGGTTTTGTAAGACTGAACAGACTATTCAGACTACAATAATACATTACTCAAAGTTCTTGACAGAGGAAAGAACAAAAATTTAAGACACTTCAACCTACAGGGATCATTGCAGCCTCAGTTATTTAGGTGAGTAACCACAATGACCCATTACATCACAATGGCTCACAAACAGTAAGTCAAGAACAGTGTCTGAAATTACTTTAAAATACTGTATTTCTTACCTGCATATTCTCCCATATTTATCTCCTCTTCAAAAACATCACTGAAACCCTCTCCAGAGTTAAGCAGATCCAGACGGCCATCAATGAACTACATTAATGTTAAAAGAGAGTGTAAACAAATCAACCATCCCATCCTTTATCTTTTCAGAAAGACTTTATTCTGCATTTGCTAGAATAACCCCGATGTTCTTATCAGGAAGGGACTCTAAATAGAATGAAATACAACCAAAATTGGCAAAATGTTTACCAATGCAAAAAGGTATGCTGCTTCACTGAAAAAACAGCATTCAAACGTTTGTCTATACAGATATGTTTTCAGCTTCCCTGAAGCAGTAATATCATGTTTAACAGTATTATGCTTTCTGTACAAAGTTTTCAGCAGATACATTTGGTCTAGGTACGCTCAGATCAAAACTGAGCACAGAGACCTTGAGGGGAAAAAACCCATACACCTCTTAAAATATAGAAAGCCTTATCACCTGAATCTGAGAAAAGCCAGCAAGCAGGAATTAAGGTGCTGCCAACTACATGAATTTTCCTCATTATGTGGCTGACAGATCAAGGAATATAGGAACAGCCCTCGAAAAAAACAGTTGTATTGTTAAAGAATCTGCTTCTACATTAGAGCAATTAAGCCAGTACCTGCTTAAAGAGCTGGAGCTGAATGGCATTCTGAAGAAACTGCCTCATGACAGCAGAACGATGGGACACAAATGTTTCTTCACAAAAAGTGATGGGTTCACCCTGTAGAGTTCAAAGCATTAAACACTGAAAAAGCTTTGTCTGAATCCATTTGAATCCATTGTCTCCATTTAATCTACTTCCTTTCCAAAATAAATAGATAAATAAAGCAGGCCTTACATAACGTTCAGTAAACTATAGTTTATTTCCAGGTTTCAATCCTGTGACTGAGAAACAGGTTGGAAACTGGCAAATTGCGTATCATCAAAATAAAACACATTTGCTTTATGCACATTTGCTTTGCTGGTGAAGGAGCTTTCATCATCCAAAAAGGTAATTTTACTTAATGTCCCCAAAATATGACACACAGTCATCTGAATTTTGTATATTCTGCTTATCTGCCTCAGTAGACCCAGCCAGTTAATCTGCACAAACAAGTCAGGAATGTCTACTCTGTTCTCTCCACAGTTCAGAAAGATTAGACTTTCATATATTGAATGAGCGAAATTTCCCTTTTTCACAACCTTGTTGGCAAAAGACAGAAATTGTTTTGCAGCTCTACTTTTATCTTATTTTAATGAGTTATGTTAATGCTGAAGTCTGCTGTGCATCTGCCATAAGGGCACAAATTTCCTCCACACTTAAATCTACAAATACTCAATGTAGGAAGCAAATCTATTTATTGAATTAAAAACAGGAAAGTAACAAAGAATGATAAAATTATACTGATGTATAATTAATATGGAGGCTTTTTCATACTCATATTAAAATATATTTGGACTCTTCATCTGTTGAGTGTTTAAAATCAACATTAGATAGCAAAAAACCTTAAAGCACTCCCTTTAAAAGGGTGGTATCATTCAATTTCTGAGAGCTTTCTATATTAGCAATCTCATTTACCATTGTGTGTGTAAAGTCAGGATAACAGGGCCACTAAAATGACTGTGCTCAGAAAAACCCCATGCCACAGCACTGCTTTAAGCATATTGGTTTTTCCCCACCAATTTATGCTGGAAGCCACTATGTGACCCCAGGACTTCTAACACCTAATCCACACTAAAAGGATACTAAATCCTCAAAGCTATGTTGGGCAAACTGTGATGACACTCGCATTTCTTAAAATCCGTAGGTATTCACCTTTTTCCCTGAGTTGACAGTCGATCAAACTTACTCATTGATACATTTCCTACTGAGGTTTGGTACTACCCCAGAGCTTATCTACCTGATGGCTGATACTCACTGCTGATTGCTGGTCCTTTGACATAACTGACCTCGCCATTGTAACCAAATGGCGTGAACAGTTTTATCAGTTTTTGACACAATTTATGAGGAAAGTGAAGGAACTATTTGGCTTCAAATAATCAGACTGCAGTAATAAAATTCTTCCTGCCCACCAATGGGCAACCAGAATCACCAAGATGATACGCCATGTGCCTCACCTCTAACCCAGCACTCAACAAAAATGCCAGAGGTCACAGATTGTTCTTAACATGAGGAAAAGGATCAATTACAAGTTACTGTCTAAGCACAGGGTGGGTCTCTTTCAAAGAGGGAAGAAGTCACTCTTTTAGGATAGCTTCTTTCACCTTTTTCTTGGGCCAATGAATTTCCATAGTTTTGGAAAAGAAAGCAGGTTTCTTATGTGACAACTACCATTTCAGGATAATTAATTTTAAAAATAAGAACCTGTCTTTGATTTACTCTCGCAGGTATTTACAGGGAAAAGCCAAATCACTACAATCTTTCCAGGCAAGAAGCATGAGTGTCAAAAACCACTTCCCCCCCCCCGTGGCTTTGTTCTCATCAGGATAAAGAATCATAAGACACTTTGTTTCAAAGTAAACAAAGGAAAAATGTTTGGAAAAACAGGTCTGGCTAGTATGTGCCTGGTATGCAAGACACTGGTGACAGTCTCCATGACAGAATGACTACTGCCATGACAAAGGTTCTGTCTCAAAAATCAAGGTATGTACTGTCTGAAAGGTTTTAATGCATTTAAATGACTAACAGCTGATCATACACTCATGTTAGTAGATCGCAGAGAGGGACAGAACTGCTGCATGACATGGAAGTGTCAAAACAAGACTTTGAGCAAGAGGTAACTTGGCAAATGGAAAAAGCCATTGGTTGATTTTGAGATGGGACTGACGATTTGGACTAATATAAGCTCCCCATGCAAGAACTTAATATATTATATTCAGCCATTGCCATCCCACTTGAGATTTGTTTATACTCTCTCTCAGGTACCAGGAAGTAAAAGTCAGGATACTACAGAGCACCACAATTAGTAAGAGAAAATCTTAGGAGATTGCAGTTTCTGTAGTAACAAACATGTGCAGCGACAAACACTTTCCCAGCGGGGCCTAGGAAACGGCACAACAAACAACAGGACGTAATGTCTACTTGACCAGTATAAAAAAGGCTTTCCCATCAAATTCGGCTACCAGAACATAATAAAGGATGCCTGAAAAATATTTATGTCTGACCGATACAATCTGGAATGTGAAAAGAGATGGGAGCAATACATGAAGAAAAGCGTAGATTAGTCCATGATCAGAGAATTTGTTCACCAGAGGAAGGTTTAGCTTTCATTTAAGCCTCACTTACAAAACACTTTAAATGAAACAAGCAACCCTTTCTACAGTCTATGAGAACCCAAAATTTCTCCCATGGCCAGAGAAGAGTATGAACATTGTGGAAAGAACTACGCCCTGACAAACAGAAGCTTCCTCTACTCCATTGTACCTCCAGCACAATGACACCAGCTTCTCCTCTTACAATCGAGCTATGTACCGTTCCTATAAACACACATATTGCAGCTGGGGGAGCCCAGTATTATTATCATGTTAACACACTTCCTTCCCCAAAGTACTAATGATTGAGTTTGTTCATTAGGTTGATTAGACCTTTTGACTTCTTAAGAGCCAATTCCGGCTCAACTGCTGCTAGATGATAGGAAAACTTTAATCATCAAGGTCAAGCGTGAGCTTTTCAGCTTAGAATGCATTAGTACCTTCCATCCTCCATGACCTCCAGAAGGGTGAACACACTGTTGCTAACCCCCATCCACAGCTTCATTACAAAAAGACAAGCTGGACAATAAGACCATTTTCTTGACAGATTTAGTTAACTGTGAGTTATAAAGCTAATCAGCTCTGCTTTTACTGACGGATGACATTATACATGAGGGGACATGCTAAGAATTGCAGGTATTTTGTGAAATGAATGGTCTTGCTCACATGTAAAACAATTATAATAACTTGTCCTGATAAACCCATCAACTCCTAAACTTGCTGTTTCCAACAATTAGAATTTAGGCCTGGATTCGTCAACACCTTAACTATATATCATTCCCCTCTCCACCTATAAATGCATAACAAAGGCTAAGATAATGGCATTGCAAATGGTCTAAATGTGTGCACAACGTGACTATATGAGGAATCTAATTTGATCTGTAATATTAGATAATTCACATATATTTCAAGATTGGATCACAAAATTATTTTTTTAATACACAAATTTACACATTTCAAAGACATTTAATCTGCAATCTTAACACAAAAGAAGTAACTTTAAAATAGAAGACTAAGATTTAAGACTTGCAGATGCATTGAAAAAATAAGTGCCTTTTCTTTATGCCTTTGCAAATCTCCCTTTATATGAATATTTTATATTCATATGGCATAATGAAGTTCATCAGGGCAGTGCTGCTGTCTCATGACCCCTTAAAAAGCTGAAAAGTTTCAGCCCACATCTGATCTGTTGCGAGCCCTATTTTTAAATTGGAATTCTGTTACATTCTAAAATAATGTTTAAAACTACTTAAGGCAGCAAGGGAAAAACAAAAGCAGTCTAGGACTTAATTCGGACTGTTCTAGAGTTCCATGAAACCTGCTGTTATATTTTAAGAAGCTATAATACAAACTGAAAGATAAAGCCCGATTTTGATTAGCTAGCCTGTAAAAAATTTCACCACGATCCCCCATCTTTCAAGGGAATCACTTTTCCTCAGAAAGAAGAACTTTATTTCAGAAGAGGGTACAAGACCTCATGCAGACAGTTATTGTCAGTGAGAGAAGTATTATCTGAATTGTCCGACTTACCATACTCACAGACAGGCCAGCTAACTGGTTATGGCAATAACTTTCACAGTGAATATAATGGACTAAAAATATGTGGGCAGAAGACAGCACAGATTAGAGAAGGACTTGGATGAAGGGACAGAGGCAAACACAAATGATACTTCTGGAAAGACACACCACAGGTGCTGAGATAACTCATGGAAGTCTAACTATTCCCACTCCTGCAAAAGATGAGACACCAAAGCGTGCATCTGGATAATGGGGCTTTAAAGCCAGCATGTGACTGCTAGAGAAAACATTAAGATAATAAAGACAGGGTTCAAATTAGGTCAACAGTGAGAGTCTCTTGCACAAGCAAAGATTTCACAAAACTCGATTCTAAGGGTAAAAAAACCCCAAGAAACAAAAAACAACCCAAACCTGAAGACTTTGTTTGGACAACCCTAAAAGTTATGCCATGGAAAATATATGTAATCTCCTTTGCATTATCATGGTCAGCATGTGGTGCAGGGTAATGAATTTTGTGCTGCTGTATGCATGCCTTTAAACCATGTAGGTGCTCTTTCAAAGCCTCTCTAATAAATACACAAGCCATTAGAGCTGCTCTGTAAACCAGCCATGAAATGAAAAAAAAATGCGGGTGGAATTTAAAGGTGCAGAACAAGATGACAATCTGACAGTCTACAAGCTGTAAGTCTAATGTCAGTATACTATGCAGCAAAACCCCAAATATACAGCAAGAACAATCACATGCAAGAGATTCATATATCACTGTTTTATTACTACCTAGATGTTGCAAATAACCACATCCTTTACTAAAATCGGTTATGTTGCAAATGACAAAGTAAAGCCTATAGGGATATTCTAGGAATCATCATCCTTAATTCTATCCAGAATTATAATGAAATTAAGATAGGAGAATGATCTTACTGATCTAGATATATATGTCAATGTCAGATACAACAGCAACCAAAGGCAAGCAACTGCTCTGCAGACCTTTCAAGAATTGTGATTACAATGTCAAGGAAAGATTAGCTCATCACAGCTGAAGAAGGATCATCAGTCAGCCAGCAGGATTCCATAAAGAAAATCTGAAATTGGTGACAGACACCTGATAGGACATTGGCTCATTCAGCTTGCAATTGCAATGACAAATAACCTCCCCATAACTAGTACATACATTCAGCACAAGAAAGGTCTTTGCATCTGCCTCAGTCATAATGGAATCAAGAAAGCATAGATCAAATAGTCTGCATTAAGCAAATGATACCATAGCTTTATTAGCATTTCAAGATGCTGCTCAGGAACAAAGAAATCATGTGCTCAGAGATGTGACCACACTTCTTCTAAAGAAAACTAAATTAAGACTCTGTTCAAAAAGAGACTACCAGTTCTGATAAATTAGTATTGCTAAGTGTAATCTTGAAAAGCATTTAAAAACCCACGTATTTACCAATGCAGACTGAACTGTCCAAACACTTACTGTCTCATGTAAATGCCCATTTCCATTACCAGTCCAATTTCAGACTTTTTTTCATGTTCCTCACTAGGGTATATAACCTCCAGTGGAGAGTGAAGAGTGAATATCCGTACCACTTTTTTTTTTTTTTTTTAATAGATTTACAGTATCTATACTTTTTACAGATACTTTTTTATAAAATTTACAACATCAAACAAAATGGGCCATTTCTCTAAATTCTCAACCCTTGCAATTGCTGGTGAATTGGAATTTCTGACAGCTGTCATTCTTCTGCATGTGATCTGATAACTCCTGTAATAAGTTGTAATATCACTGAAGGGGAAATAAAAGGGAGAAAGGTGACTGCAAGTCAGTTGAATCACCGACACCAATCATAACAGTTAAACACATCAACATCCCCTTCAAAATGTCATGTGTCAAAACTTAGCTTATACCTGTGCTGTGGATGATGTTTATATGCACATACAGCAAGCTGTACTCAGCTACATAGGCATTACCCTTACAAGAGCTCGGGAGCTTTCTTTTACAAAACATTCCTTGACAGACAAATCACGAGGCGAGACAGACATGTTCTGCAGTGCACAAAATAACAACATGCTTCCCTAAACTCCTAACCTGGACATGGCTAAATAAACACAGAAGTGTTTTTTCTGATTGTACTACGACGAAGAAGAACGCACCTCCCACTAACAAAAGAAAACAGTAAAAGCTTGCAAAAATGTAGCGTTGTTTGTGGTTACTGGCCATAACCCAGTTTTCTCATGTAGATATTGGAAGTTAATAAATTTCAAAATTTTACCTTGTAAGCATTCTCAAAATTCTTATGTAACTCCCTTTATAAAACTAGATACCAACTGGAGCTCTGAGTTAGACTGCAGGAAAAAAAGCAGACTCATATCAACAAATACATTCTTGACCAAAACCCAAATAAAAGTAAAGCATCCTCAGAAAGGACATACATCTGTTTCCTACAACCACTGAAGATACCATTAATATTTACCAGCAGGCTGCCAACTAGGATGAAGCAATTTAAACACACAACTCAACTTTAAATGTGAAATTATAATATGCAGATATTCAGACTTCATAAAAATCTTTTTTGACACTGTAATTACAACTCTGTGGCCTGTGCTTCTTTTAGAACCCTAGTAATATATGTGTTATTATAATGCAATGCATTATTAAGCTGTAATCAATTCTACAACATCCAAAATGCCTTCAGATCAAAAAACTTTAGGTGTATTAAAATTACTATGAAACTTTTGTAGAAAAAAATACAGAATAAGATTTATTTGCATTAAAACATTGTAAGAAAACCAGCTCATATTGATAGATTCAGTGAAAGTTCAACAACACCCCTTTACACATTATTTCAGACGGCAATATCCAACACCATTAAAGGATCTGACAAACTTTGCACAAAGACAACTTCAAATAAAAGATGACACTAACGAAAAACATGTAACCGGAAAAAATTTACATCACAGCAATGTTTTTGCTTCTCCTTTCAAACCCTTTTAGTTTACTAGGATACCTGGCATTTTCATGTTAGACCAAGTAAAATGACACATACTCATATTCACAAATAATGAAAATACTTTACTGTAATAGAGCAGGCCATCTTTCAAAGTGTTTATGTGGCTAATTCAAGCCATTGCCTGCCCTGATTTCTGAATCACCTACATCAGCCAGCTGTTTTCTATCCCTAAGCAACTGATACAGGCTCGTGCCTCTAGAACTCAAGCAACAAACCTGGAAGATAAAGTGCAAAGAAGCCAGCAAGAAAGCATTTACTGCTGGGGGGGAGGGAGGGAAGAAAAAAAAAAAAAAAAAAAAAAAAAAATCACCATTTCACAGATCAAGAATAGAGGCATGAAAATAATAAGTAACTTGTACACGGTCACAAAAGTCTCTGGCAGAGCCAGGGAAAAGAACCGAAATTTCTTTAATCCCTGTTCAGTACCTTAAATACAAGGCTATTCTTCCTCTTCCTACTTGATATTGTGTCAATGCATGAGTGTAGGTGTTGAAAGACTAACAAAAGAAAAGTAATAGTATGGTATTATGAGCTGAGAAACCTAATCTTTATCAGATACAGCAAATCTCTATGATGCTGCCTGCACTAGGAACTCTCTCTTTGTCCTGAATACGCTTTAAATTACTGGCATAATGTGTACTGTATATTGTTCCACTCCTATATTTATTCCACAAAAACCCCTGTGGCCTGCATGCGATTTTATCATTAGCTGGCAAGGTAATTTCAGGGCCTAGTTCTGCAATCATTCCATGAGCAATACTCCCATTGAAGCTAGTATGTTCTGCATATGTTCTGCATGCAAAGCAGCTACCAATTCAGGTTCCCTATAATAAAAAGGCCTTTTTCCATTTTAACTATTGTGGAACATTAGTGACAATACAGAAAAGGAGAAAAATTACAGTGCAATTCTTTATACGAGTTATTTTATACTATGACAAAATATAAAAGTGTGCTTGGAAACACGATCTACACAAAGTATTTCCTATGAGATAAATGACAAGCTTTTTTTTGTTTCATTTATTAAAACTCAATAGAATACAAAATATTTTGTTAAAATACAAACAAACAAACAAACAAAAAACCAAAAAAAACCTCTGCAAAAACGATAAATGATTGGCCAAAATTTAGAAATGACCAATATGCCTAAAGGTCACAAATGTTAATATGTTGCTTTCTTTTGATTTCTTAGATACATGTAAAAAGCCAAAACTCGTCCAAATCAATGAAGCTTCCAGGATTCACCCAAGTAAATATATTGAAAATATGTTTTTGTGCAAGATGTATACGACTCCTTTGTATTATGATCCCCAAAACCACATTGAATAAAATGGATTTCAAGATTGAAATAATATAACATTTAGATTATGTTGCTTTCTTTTGATTTCTTAGATACATGTAAAAAGCCAAAACTCGTCCAAATCAATGAAGCTTCCAGGATTCACCCAAGTAAATATATTGAAAATATGTTTTTGTGCAAGATGTATACGACTCCTTTGTATTATGATCCCCAAAACCACATTGAATAAAATGGATTTCAAGATTGAAATAATATAACATGTAGATGCTAATATAGATGCAGAAGGAAAATAAACTGTTTTTAACTTCACTAAAGCAATGTGAGAGAAGCTTTAGTCATAAAGGTAGGTCATAAAATCCCACTTTCTTAGCTAAATAACAAAACCCCCATCTCTATAAATAAAATTGATATAATGGAATTAAACTTTAAATTTTCACTGAGTTAGAGACATCTACTTTCTGGTAGATACACTAATGCACAAGATATAAGATAACAATGCAATGCCACCTCCTTCATATAGTATCTGGCAAAGTAAATGCTATTCCTATAATAGAACTCACTGAGGTTTGATTTGTCATCATGTTATGCCACTTGATAATTTGGTGTGGAAGCCTCAACTATTGCCATGAAAAAACCCAGCTAGAAAAGAAGTCACTTTAGAGAAAGAGTTTATCATGTCCCCTGAGAGAGGTAATCAAAGGCACTGGATTAGGAACACTGGAAAAAGGTTTCATTTCCTTCTGTTCGAATCATGTAATGGTCTCTGGGGAAACCTAAGTGGTCAATGATTAATATATAAATGCATACACACATATGCTTGCTATGGTTATTTATCATATATGTGAGATTATAAATCAGTAATTTATGTCACCAGACTCTTAAAGATGCAACAGCATCCATTCCTGGGAACAAGTGGAACTTGCCACACCAAAGACACTTGCCTCTATACTGCTCATTACAGAGCATTAGTATCTTATATGTCTGTCCAAACAACTTCTGGGAAAGAGCTAAGAAATCAAGTTCACAACCGCTCAAAATGCTTCTCCTCACAGGTGGAAAAGAGCAAAGTAAAGCATTTCCCTTTGAAAATAAATGAGAACTCTTCATTCTCCTTTTACCATTTATTCATTCTTTGTTTGTCAGAAAGAGGCTCAGATTTTACCACAGGAGAAGGCAAGACACAGAAAAAGCTACATTAGTATAATCACAAAAACTGTGCTACTTTTCAATTACTTTTAACAGAGCTCATCAATCATTGGCACTAAATGAAGCCCTTTCCCCCATCTCACAATAGGTTGAGGATCCTGCCATATTAGAAAGTATCATTTTTTATACATTAGGTTTGATTTAAAAAAGAAAAAAAAAGAAAAAAAAAGAAAAAAAAAGAAAAAAAAAGAAAAAAAAAGAAAAAAAAAGAAAAAAAAAGAAAAAAAAAGAAAAAAAAAGAAAAAAAAAGAAAAAAAAAGAAAAAAAAAGAAAAAAAAAGAAAAAAAAAGAAAAAAAAAGAAAAAAAAGAAGAAAAAAGAAGAAAAAAGAAGAAAAAAGAAATCCCACCTCTGAGAGACCGAGAATGCTGTGTGGTGCAAGCATTTATTGCAAGATATGTAATCTGTCTCAGTCCCCCAATTCCTTCCTGCTATATTCGTAAAAAGAAAGTTGCATCCAGTGTGAGGATGAAAAAAAAGCAGGTTTTTCCTTTCACCACTTCCCCTACAGGTTTTGCTCAATCCATGACGAAGCAATCGAAGGGAGTTTGTTCTGCATTCCTGCAAACCTACAGCTCACCCACACCGAAGCCGAGCTTTGCAGCAAGTGTAATTATTTAGTGTTTGGCCGCATGGCTCCTCCCAACTCCCATTATATCAGCTACACATTTCTGACATGGAAACCATGCAAAATTTCTGAACTCTTTTGTGAGGGGGAAAAACGCCATCTAATTAGACCACATGTGCAGAGAAGCATCTGGCTCAGAGCGCAGCAGTTTACACAGTTCCTTGAGTTGTCGTGGAGACAAGCACATGACCCGCTCAGAGCAGAAACTCTGGGGCACGGATCCAGATGCACTTCTAACATATTCTGACAGAGAACAGATGGGCAGATATTTGCTGGGCCAAAAATGCCAACTCTGCTCCCCTCCAGACCCACATGCCCTCAATGATAATTTTTATCTTGTAAAAGTCCTTCTCATCTGCCCTGGAACCTCAGGCTTTCTCACCTAGGAAAGAGAACTAAACCTGCCAAGATTTCAATCAGAAGAGTCCACAAACTTCAATCCCATTTATGTAATAGTTATAAGGAGCACTAACAATTGACAAAACATTAACCAAATATTTGAAAAAATCACTTATTTTGATGCTTTATTTTGGCATTCAATTCAAA
The DNA here is from genome assembly GCF_000699145.1 of Aptenodytes forsteri. Classification (NCBI taxonomy): domain Eukaryota; kingdom Metazoa; phylum Chordata; class Aves; order Sphenisciformes; family Spheniscidae; genus Aptenodytes; species Aptenodytes forsteri. Next base: position 741,492 of record NW_008795382.1, on the reverse strand, counting down.
TTGCATTCATGGAAAAATGCATGTGAATTTCTGTGATTCACACGGTGCATTATTACATCTTGGCTGGTGAGGCTTGATGCTGTTTTAATTATTAATAAAGTAAAACAAACTTTGCTCTACATATTCATAAGAATTGCTAATAATGATGTCTATTATCGTGGTGACCTCACAGCTTTAAGATCCTATTTTCAATTTCTTAATATTCTTTCCACTGTATGAATACGCTTTCTATTCCAAATTCCTTTTCAACTTTAATGCTTAGTTCAAATTAGCTCAGCATTCTGCTAAGAACATCTTCAAAGGAAACAATCTCACAACTTTGGTTGAAAAGCCCTATCACTCCACACAGGCATTGAACATGCCTTGCAGGACGCACACGATCTTCTATTCGTTTTAGAAGATGAATTTCCAGGAAGAAAAATTCCTTGGCTCAAACTCCCTCAGAAAGAACCACAACTTGTGACTACAGTTGCCTGCAGACTCTGAGCATCCTACAGCCCAAGATTTTCTCTGCGATTGCTTCACCTGCCGCAACGATGGGCCAGAAGCCGAGAAAGCCAGGTGAATAAGCATGAAACAACAGTAAAAGAAAACACTCGCCACCTGCCCGCTCTATCTTCAAGGAAGCTGACTACTCCACAGGACTGAATTACATTCTTTCCGGTGCCACAGAGTATCTACATCAGGGATGCTAGATATTTTCACAGTAGGCATTTCCCGCTGAAAATTCAAGAAGGCTGGCTACCACAGAAAAAGTTACTAAATAACCAACAAAGTATTTGCACTGAGAAATTAGCATTTTCAACTTTCCCAATTAAAAACTAGAATCGGCATTGACTTGAGCTGCCTTTTTGAGCTAATTTGATAAATGTACATACACACTTGCTCTACTTGGGCATAATCGCTTTGACCCAAATGCACATGCAAAAATGTTACATAGCTATTTTAGCATTAAAACAAATAAACAGTAAAACAAACACAATGTTATCAAATTTCAAGAAATTTAAACACTAGAATGTAGTAGGTATTTACCAACAATTGCTATAGCTAAGAATCATACCAGAACACTTTGTTAGCTTAGTCATTGTCTGCTACATTGATTTCTACATGCATATTTTTTCCATGTTTTAATTTTAGCAGTACAAAATTACATTGCTCCAAATGCAAAAGTTGCTCATTTAAAGAAAGAGACTTGCCTAACAGTGTTCTTAGTTCTGGTAATGCGATATTTGACATTCAACAGCAATTTAAACTCATTTTTCAGTGTTAAACAAAATAGGAACTTTTAAGAACATTTTGTCACATACAAGAAACCCCACACAACACACCCAACTTCATTAAGTGTAAAATTTTTGAGTGCTTAGGTTTATACCCTATATAAATACTTTCAAAGCTTAAAAACAATTCCTAAGGTGCTAAAGTGTTAATACTTTGTACTGTGGTCACTGTAAATAAGCACAATTTCAGCTAAGCAATATTGCTGTCAGAGACACAAGGCTTTGCAGGTGTGGGCAATAATTAAAGGCTTCAGCGCATCTACCTGGGTGAAGTATTTTTGCCTCCTATTCCAAGGAGGAAGCCCTCTCTGTGGAGAGCAGAAGAGCTCATTAATGAGGCTAATTAGGTGTAAAGGGGGTAGAGGCTGGCATCAGCTGCAGCTTATAGTAGCTAATCATTAAGCTCTGTAATCTCTACCCCAGAACAGCAGATGATCATGTTCCTAGGTGACTGATGTTGCTAAGAAAATTTCCAGTACCTGAATACCTGACCAAATACTTTTTGGTGAGACTACAAATTCCCTTAACCCTCCACATGCCAGACAGTGGAGTTGACATCATTTCTTCATTCATCGATTTTCTAACAACGGATATCCAAAGAGTCTGAACTTGACACGAGGTCTATAATGTGATTTATTTCAGAATTAAAAAAAAAAAAAATCAATGCCACATCAACCGCGTAGCGAGAGAAACCCAGTTTCGAACAACGGATATCTCAAGAGTCTGAACTTGACACGAGGTCTATAATGTGATTTATTTCAGAATTAAAAAAAAAAAAAAAATCAATGCCATCAACAGTGTATGGAAGGAAAGCCAGTAAATAATGGTTGGTGGAGCAACATGCAGGAAGAATACAGATATGAGCAATAATGCTTGAAAAAGAGTGATCACATATACCTCCTAAAGGTTTGTGAGTTCTCCTTGTAATTTCTTTGCATAAAGTAGTGAGGATAGTTACAATACCACAGGGATGAAAACCTTGTTAATAAATATGTAAAATAAGGATTTCATTGTACTCATCTAATTTGAAATGAGAAAAAGGACATAATTTCCATGGAGAGAGAATACATGAAAGCAGAGCTCAGTCTGGAACTTGTTTTGTAAAATGAATTGCAAGGATGGCAAACTATTCCAGCAGCTCAACATGAATTTTTGAGTTGATCAGGCAGAACAGACCCTTTACTGGCAACCTGCTACTGTCCTTTTTTTCCTCCAACTGAAGCAGTAGATTTGAATAAAAAATTTTTAGATTCAATTCAAATTCAACAAGAAATAGAATATTTTTCTACTGCAATTATTTTATTGCCTGATGGTATGGCTTGTAGCAGATCCTTGAATTACTCGTGAATGAACATTAAAGCAAAATCTCTTAAGCACCTTAGTTATAACTGTTGAGTTATCATTAAAAGAGGTACATTTTCATACTGACCAAGAAACTAAGCTGCAATTTTGTATAGGTCACCAGATTGCAAATATGATTAAATCAGCATATTTAGCTGATCCTTATTGTCACTGGAATGAAAAAGCCACCTCAGTTTCCTCTGTTCCTGTTTACTAACTGAAATGTTTAAGGATTAAAAAGAAAAATGCCTTGTAAAACCAGAAAGATGAGCAAGTACCACTGAGGTAATAAAGGCTCAAGTGTATTTAATACAAACTCCCTTGTCTCCATGTTACCTGTGGACTTGGAGATGCACAGATTAAATAACATGAGCTGGTCAGAGGTGGCACTGGGTCTCATTATAATCAGGGATATGGATGCACGCATCAAGATAAACGCACTGGTAATCCAAGACTCCTCTTAACACCAAAAGAGAAAAAATCTCCAATAATAACTAGCACCTTCTCTTACAACAATACAGAATTCAGTTGAATTGGATGATAAAAATGCTTTGTCGCCAGCATCATATTATTTTTAATAATTCTACAGATGTATCATAAAGACAAAAACACATTGGGTAATACAGGTTTTTACAAAAGCCTTAAGATAAGCCTCCTTCCCCAGTATTGAACACACTGTAGCTTTAGCTTCTTCTACTGTAGGACACGTGCACAAGAAGTTTTCAGATGGGTATAAAAAGTACTCAACACCAAAGGTGTAGCACAATTTCTTAAACAGAAACATCATGTCTTCTGAAAGACAACTTACCAAAGTACCTCAGAATGCCTGAAATGGAGATGGGATGGGGAGAGCCTTGTCCACTCAGCATCTGAAACAAGTTCTTGCTTTTTCTTTTTTACTTTACTTTATGACAAGTTACATCTCTAGCAACATCTCATTTCCAGTGGTTGCTACCCAAATATAGGATAAAGAAAAAAATAAATGACATGAGAAGAGTTGAAAAACCACAGTTTTAGAACACAAGGGCCATAACTGATCACATGAAAAGTCCATCTGCCTGGTGTTCTGTCTCCAATGTAGTCATAAGCAGATGTTCAGGAAAGACCAGGAAGGTAGAAAGCCTGAATGTTATTTCTCCCGTCAGACTCTATCAGACCAAGATCTTCATCTCAAGAAATTTACTGAGTCTGCTATTGCTTGTGTATTAAATAAACCCGAACAGAGGCCTCTCCCAAGTATCTCTTCGATCTCCCCCAAAACCAATACAAACTTCCTCAGTATCATTTGATAAAGTGCTTGGCAGGATTAATACCTACTGTACTAATACAATAATATTAGTATCAATACTAATAGCTCCTTCTCATTTATTTTGAACCTCTACTGTTAGAAACCTCACTTGATTTGCCCTGTTTTTTTTATACTGGAAGTGACAATGAGAAGCCACTGTTGTCTTCCTTCAAATTGTCGGGGAGACCTTTTCCTGTAAATAATGCTACAAAATTGCCTGACATTCACAGTATCTCTGGTATTCAAATAACCAGATTAGATGTTTTATGGGGGAAATGTGCAAAAATGATGTCTGTAAGCAAGAGGTAGGTGTGTTTAGCAATTGGGGTAAGTACATACAAGCAGCTGAATTAAACAGAGGAAAGGGCAAAACAGAACTATATTGCATTTTAGTCAACAGTAACAAAGTTTGTTTCCCTAAAGTCCAACTCACTACCACAATCATATATGTCCCCAGGCTGGTCTGCAGAGACAAGAAAAACTGTTCAGAGGAGCGATTCCAAGATTTGGCACTATTTCTGCATTGTTTTAATGTTCCTGACAAGTGCTCCATTGTTTCTTAGCCATGTACACACTTCATTTCAGTAATTAGCTGTCAGAGCGGGCCCAACAGCAACTTAGTATTGTCTGCTCAAATCATATTAATGAAATGCAATCCACTCAAATGTCCTGAATGCATATCTGTAATTGCGTTAAATAGAGAGGCTGGGGACATCAGCAAACTTCAGCTTCTGCACAGGGCATTATGATCAAGCCGGTTAATCCATTATTTCTTAGGGATTTGACAACCAATTTATATTACAGGGCTTCCTATACAGCAATAAGGACTGATGATCCAACATTATTTTAATTTTTTTTTTAAAGCATAAAAAGTGACTTTTCAGACTCTGGGATATCAAAGTAAAAGCTGTGCGTAACATTTGTGAATACAACAACCTTAAAGGCAGAAAAGCAAGAACTGCAGGTTGCAGCACTGCAAAAGTAGCTTTTGTATTTAAAGATTCAGCATCTGTATGTTGAAACCTAAATGTAGAATACTCAGTGCGTACACTACACTGAGCATAAGTAAAATTAAATAAAACCCAAGATCCTTATCAAATATATCCATTTTTAAGCTTCTTATATATCAAATATATCCATTTTTAAGACTTCTTATATGACTATTAGAATCAATGTTCCCAAAGAATACAAAATGCAACTGATTATTTCCGGTTGTAAACTGATACTTGTCAGTCAAGTCACTGTACCATTTTCTCCATTTTCTGTTTCATGCTCTCCGTCACCAAAGACTTTTCCAAAGAACAGAATTTGGACAAGATGAAAAACAAGAAACAAGAAAAACACATAAGGGAAATATCCTGCGGGTATAATAGTCTTTGGAAAACTTTCATGTCAGTTATGACTGCAAAACTGCTATTAAAATTTAATTAAAATTGAGCACAATAAGCTATGACAAGATAATGGATGGGAAACGGAGCTTTAGGGCAGAGTGAGGATATCTAGAACTTTGGCTAGATGCGATGCTTTATTTTTGGTTATGTTTGGCAACTATTCTTGAGATTTCTGAAATGCATCTTAATTATAATGATCTGCAGAAATTCACAGAAGAGAAAAGAACAGCACTGCATTTCAGTTATCTCAAGATCTGTAACATATGCCAAATAAGTAAGAGATTTTTAGGGCTCCAGTACCATCTAGTCCTTAATTTCATTCATGTTCACACCCACAAAGAACACCCTTTTTCAATTAAAAAGCCCCTGCAAGCCCCTCCCAAACCATTAAGTATTTTGTGACTTATCTGCAAATAACATTAATTTATTTCCTCACACAGGTAGAAATTCTTTGAATATCATTTACCTCCATAGCTGAAGGTAACAATCAAATCTGGCATCACACAGACCCGAAGCAAAAGTAGTCAAAAGCCTTGGGAATGACTTCGACTTAGGGAAATCAACAGCTCTTTATTGGAGACAGCTTCTTTGCTCTCCCTGGAAACTCATTTTAAGAGAGCTGGAACACAATTTATTCAACATGTAAAGGAGAACACATGATTAAGTGACATTTGGAAGAGAACGGATATTCCAAACATTAGCTTAAAATCCCCAAATGAGGGGATGCAACATATGTATGTTTTTAAAATTCTGATCAAGAAGTCCTCCCTATTAATTGAAAAGCCACTGCTCCAAAACAGTATGTATTTATAGCTTCATAGATACGTTTGGGGAAAATATTTACATACCTGTTACAACTAAAAATTATTTACCTTAAGCATGAACTTCCTTGATTAGATTGCGCTTCTGTCACAAGTAATTTAAAAGAACCCACCACTTTCTGAATAATGCTGGTTAGGTGCTTTTAATTACACTTACTACATTGACAAAGTATAAACAACACAGCCTAACAGCATTATTCACTATCATTCAATAGAGACTGTAACACATCTCATATGACTTTTATTACCAGCGACACAGCAGCCATGTAACATTTTTTTAAATTTTAGGCAAGAAACTAAGTGACAGAATTCCCATTCTTTGACTGCCTTCAAGTGTTAAGTATAAAATGTTCTTGTATGTAAGAAGAAAGCATCTTCAGACAGAAGTGTTCTTTATTTTTCATATGTTCTTCATGGAGAATATGTACTAAACTATTAGTTGACAAACGGGGGGTGAACTTTAACTATACAAGCACAGACAGATTCTGAAGAAAGGCAAACTAATCACATTTGTAATCCTTACAAATTGCTTTCATTTTCACCATTAATCCTCTCTAAGAAAAAATGTTCTAGAGATACAGATTTTAACTACTGCTTGGAGAGCTTCACCAAAAATAATTCTCTGATTTATCTTCCTCTTCACTGAACAGCAGGAGTAAGCAATGTACATATATAATTTACAGCTTTTAAAGTGCATTCAGAGCAACACCATGCCACCTTCATTTCCACATTACTTTTAAGAATCTAGTATAAGTTATTAGCTCTGAGTAATACTTAATGCCAAATAGGATGCTTGAAGAGCGTAACATCAATAACACGTTTTACACTTTTAGAATGAACAACATATATGTATGTATATATGAAACAGGCATATAGTTACTCACACAAGATCTGCTATAAAATTTCTTATTATATAAATCACAAAACTAAATACTGCATCAGAAATTATTCAAAAGAGAGCTATGCTTGGACACAAAAGTAACCTTTAAGGAGTTAAAATGTCCTCAACTACAAGTCAAGTTGAAACTTATTTAATTAGGTTCTGTATTTTAAAAAATGAAATAAATTCTTTCATTAACTAAACCAAACTCCCTTAAAGGCAACAATATGTTCCCTCTCTGTCAGGACAGAGTGCAATGAAATCTTTATTTTAATTGGGGTTAGCTAAGGGGCCATTTGGCTTCAGATGCTTTGTTTATCAGCCCTAAGCTTTACAGCTTAGCCAGTACTTGAAATATTTTATTACAGAATGATTTCATTTAAAAAAAGGAAATAAAAAAATACTCTTCCAAGTAGTTTTATAGAGAGGTAATTTTAAATGTGCATTTTGAAAATTGGAAGTCCAAGTCAAAGGTATCTCAAAAGAAAACACTGATTTCCTTTTGCATTATTGTGATATAGGTGTCCATTATAAATGCCCTATTCTAATGGTTTCTGCATCATGCCCTTCCCTAAGCAACCCAGCAAAGATGCAACTGTAGAACAATGGATCTCTCCATGGTGATGACTACGGTGAAGTAACCAAACACACCTCATTTTTATATTTTGTCACAACCACACTTCCTTTGTTGTGGACAACCTTTCAAAACCCTTCACATCGTGTGGATTTCCATTTCATAACTAACTGGTGCTGCAGGAAACAAGGAAGACTCTCTGCAATGCATGAGAACTCAGAGACAAACCTTTTGTAAGAATAAAAATCACGCTTTATATAAAACTGATTCAAGGGCACAGCTTACTTTCCATTTTTTTCTAAACAGCTTTTAATTTTCATACGAAAACCTTGGAATCTTGGACCTGAAAAGCTTGGCGTTGATCAATTCAATTTTAAAACAAAGAAAATGAATTCTTATTCAGTAGATGACACCTTTCTCCTGTAATAAACTAATTTACAAATATCAGACATCTTCAGTAATACAGTTACTGAAAATATTACAGAAAACAGCTATCACAGGAATGGACAGTGAACAGGAACTCTACAAAACCATAGCCCCAGTTCATTGCAAACTGCAGCTAAAATTAATGAAATTATCCAGGATAATTTTCTGCTTTATCATGAGGATCAAGCTTAAGATTTATTCCTTATTAAACCTCCAAGCCTTAGGAGTGTTCTTAAAACTAAAATAAAATGGAAAAAGAAAACAAAAAGAAAAATCCAAACCTAATTTCCACAAATGAAATACAGTATTATGATATTTTCATATTTTTTGCTCCTGTGGTATCATTAAAATTTGATCTGTCAAAGAGACTTCCTTTTTTTTCCAAAATTATAAAAACTATTTCAGATAATTTCTAGTTGTCTTCTGGAGGATATTGACTCTAGGTAAAATGGAAAAAGAAAACAAAAAGAAAAATCCAAACCTAATTTCCACAAATGAAATACAGTATTATGATATTTTCATATTTTTTGCTCCTGTGGTATCATTAAAATTTGATCTGTCAAAGAGACTTCCTTTTTTTTCCAAAATTATAAAAACTATTTCAGATAATTTCTAGTTGTCTTCTGGAGGATATTGACGTTAGGTTGCTAATAGTTATATACATTTTACATACCACAACACACTACATACATTATTTAAGAAAATAAAATACTGTTGGCAAAGTTTTTGTAAGTCCAGTTTAAGGATTTGGTTTTATTTTTAAAACAAACTTACTGTCTTTCTTTTGTTTTCAGAAATAAAAGCATTGCTGCCAAATCTGACAGAATAAAGCTTAATTCAAACAAATCATTGAGTTCTGTGCTTCATGTTTATGATACCTTAAAAAAAATATAACAATTTCAAATTAAATGTATTATTCATATTTTTAAAGATTTTTTCTCTAGATAGCTTTTCACATATCTTCTCTGTACTGTTCCCTCGCGAGAACTATAATAAAATGAGCTGCTTCTGCAACTTCTCAGCAGGTATTTTGATTTGAGAGTAATCACAGTTTTCTCTACAGTCTTTATACAATTTATGTCCTGATCATCAAAAAAATAAGTAAAAGACTTAAATTGACATCAATATGTATACTTTTCTCTAACAATGCAAACTAATTGTATAGCTCTAAACGAGAAAAATGTTTATTAAAAAAAATAATCTAGTGAATATACCAACTATTGAGTTCAAAGCGAAGACACCACATGTGTCTAAATAAATATCAAGGAAGTGTCAGAGGTAAATGAGGAGAGACCAGGTGAAGTGTGTGTGATGTGTTAATTGTATTAAAAAAAAAAATAGAGCAAGACAGAGAAGCTGAACTTCCAATTATCATAATGGTATCTACTTCACAACACATTTTCAAACTTGAAAGAGACATTTTAAACCATAGGAATTCTGAGCAGAATACCTCCAGCTGTGTTCTGCATAAATCTTGCATGCTGTACATACATAGTTTATTTCAATACCAAGTAAAGTTATGACATACAAAATGCATATTTCAGTCACAATAGAATATCTGTCATTGCCAAAAGCTGCTACTCATTGAATGAAAGGAACAGAAAACAATGAATTAAATTAGAAAAAGATAAGAAAAGACAGAATCTTTTCATTTGTTGTTTTACTAGACAAGTAGTGTGTGTTTTAAAGAACAATGCATTAATCAGCCCTCCGCAGAGTTTACATTTTTGCACCCCCCAAAACAGAGGAAAGAAAAAAAAAGATGGTCCTCTATGCTAAATTAATTTTTGCCTATATAGCATTTTGGTCACGAGCCAGGATTTATCTTTCACTAATGCTCTGCCCATACCAAAATCAACATATTTGTGAAAACAAGTTGCCCAATTCTCTGATGATATGCAAGAGCCAACCAGAGAAGGGGCTTAGTCCCCTTCCATATTTTCCATTTCCAGAAGCCTTAAGCAAGTAAGAAGTACAACACGAATACCCAGGCAAGCAGCACCCCCATCCCTCCCCAGGACCGAAGAATCAAGATGACAGCAAGCACGCTACTGAAGCTACACTCACATTTGATTTTGCTAAGCCCCGGGCAGTATCAAAATATCTGTGAATATGTGATTCTGAAGAAAAGTACAACTCCGAATGATAGCAGGTCTCCTATGCTGTCTACCATGGAAAGCAATCAAACTGAACTGTCAATTATGTCATGCATACAAATGCTTCATTCTGTCTTTAAGCCTATAGCATTTTAGGCTTTCATTGTATGAGCTCTATCACCTATCTGTGCAAATCATTACAAATAATTTTGATTTACTGCCTTTCACTTTACTCTTTTTGTACTATGAGAGTACAAACTGTATGCTCCAATTAAATCACAGTCTATAATATGCATGGTGAAAGACCAGAGTGGCATGATTTTTCTATCATGAAGCTCTACTAGTTTGTTCCTAAACTGATTAAATATTCTAATTTTTATCATTATTTCATCAAGTGTGCCTGCTACTGAAGTCTACTCTAGAAATCCAAATGTCAAAATCTCTTCTACTATCTTCTTTGAAGGGAAGTAATACTTTCTGTTCAATTGTACAGCTGCTCATACTAGTAAGAATGTAAATTTCACTCTTTCCCTACCTGCTGGAACCATCTTTTGGGGTGGGGTTTTTTAGAGGGTTTTTTTGGTTGTTTTTTTTTGTTGGTTTTGGGGGGGGGGGGGCAGACGACTGTGTTGTTTTGGGTTTTTTCCCCCTAATATCAAATGCAACTTATTTACAGATCCTTTAAAAAACACACAGTCACTGAGTGCCTTACACAGAAGCTGAATTCAACGGTCATGTTATTTTATGCTTGGTGTTTGTTTACTTGCTTCATTGTTCTACTCTAAGTCCCCTGCGCTTTATTAGTTCAGGAAATATCTTCAACTTTTCCTGCATGGCGGCATCCGCACACTGCTTCATTGCTTGCTGAGGCTGTGCACGCTCAATTATAACTAAAGTATCAGGAGAAAACACAATAAAAACACAGTCCAAAAGTCAGTCTAAAACACACAAACAAAGGCTTGAAACAAATTGAGAAGAAACAAAAACAAGTGTATAAAATAGCACAAAAAACGGAGAATCAGGTGCGAAAGGCACAGACGAATAATTTATCAGTTGAATGTACAAATCCTTCCACAGTAAGGCTGAAGTATCACGGAGCTGCTCCTTACTGTACAACCTTCCCTGGTAACAGGAAGATTTAGAGGCTTTTGAACAAAGCTACTTTTATTTCTGCAGCACCAACACAGAAGATACACAGAATGACCCTATCCAGTCTGATGGCTGAACATATAATTTCTACGGAGGCTGCAAAGTTACTTATACAATGAAACACAAGATACTTCTCTTCAGCTTGCTCACAGCTTCCAACAAACTAAGATACCACAAAACCTTAAATGTCAGCATGAAACAGGTAAACATTAACAATCTCAAGAGCAATCCTGTGAACATCAGCATTCTGAAAACCACATTCAAAGGAACTTAACGTTTCATCTACTATTGCTGTTAGTGCACTACAAGATGCAGAGCACATGATCCCTTACTTTGGGCAATGTTTCTAGATGAAGTACAAAACCATTGCCATGCTGTTTTTTGGGTTTTTGGGGGGATTTTGGTTGGTTGGTTGGTTGGTTTTTGTTTTGGTTTTTTGGTGGTAGTTTGGGTTTTTTGGTTTTTTGGTTTTGTTTTTTTTTTTACTTTAACACATATGATGGACAGGAAAGTTTCACTGCATCTTTTACGGCAGAAATGCCATATTCAGTAGAGGTTCATGCTAACTTTCTCAAATATTATTTTTTTATTACCTTTCCTTCAGAATCTTAGTTCCCATCCCCCACGTGGCATACAGAATTATACAACACAGTATCTTGTAACAGTTTGGAAATTACAAAACAATTCTATTTACTATATAACAGGCTGCTATAAGAGATTAAAGAGAATGTCTTTTCAGTTTCATTAACATGTATATCTCAACAGACTTAGATGTAGAATATGAAATGTATTTTGAAGAACAGTAAATGCTTGTTAGAAAAAGAGCCAATTTTAAGGTTTAAAACAGCAAAAGCAAAAGCTGAAACTTGTCTATAGGAACGGTAACACTCTGAGACGAAACACAGCAACAGGATTGAAATGAAAACAAAAACCACAGAGAAAACAAACAAACAAAACTGTCTTTCCCCAATAGATCTTTTTTAGTCAGTGATTTTGAATTCTGGGTAGTATGTCTTCTAGAATACTTTCCATAAATGGTAAAACATAACAATAGTTACAGGTAGCTTCTAAGTGAAATTGTCAAAAACTAGGGTCTTCAAAATGCCACAAAACACAGAATCTTCATACTAGGAAAAAAAACAGTCTTAAGTTTCAGTTCCAGAATATACAGAAATTCAGTTTATCTGCATTTTTATCATACAAACATCAGGTTTTACACACTGTCACTGTCAATGCCACTGTCACTGTCTACTCCTATCTGTCAGTAAAGTCATCAGGATGAAATTTAGAAATTACCATCATTTAGGCACTACTAGACTGTCTATACAGGTATATATTTGAGAGTTAACAGCAACTGAACAAGAAAAAAGTAAAGATGGGTGGGAGAAAATTCCTATTAAATATACATCAGCATTAACTTTAAAAGGAGCACAACAAAATTGCTAGTAAAACAAAAAGCTTTATTTTATATGCTTCTGCTCACTGTTTCCCCTACAGTTTTGGGGTTTTTTTTAACAAGTTTGTGCACATGTAATATAAGCATTAGTGATCTTCCTTCTTCATTTTTTCTATATATGGACAAACACTCCTAAAACCCTGACCTATCGAGACAACTCTGGTGAAAGGGAAGGATCTACTCTGTATACAACGCATACCTTTAAAATATACATGCAGAAAAAAAGAGCTATGCAAAAGATGGCTATCTAGAGGAAGTGGCTGGGATGTGGCAATTACTGGGAGTTGGAAACAACTATTTACTCTTCCACTGAATAACTTAAAAAATAATTCACCATGGCAACAATCATACTTCATAGTAGATAAAGCATTGAATGCTACAAAGCCTTTTCAAAATGAATTATGCACCAGTATGTAACATGCACTTTTTTTATGTTACTGCACACATATTCCAACAAAATTTCCTTTTGGACTCATCTGGTATTTGCTTTTTTACTCTGCACCACACATCATCTACTCTTCTCTTCTGACTTCTGTCCCACTCAGATCTCAGGGATCTGGAACTGTTAAAGGAATTTATAGTGTTAGTCTGGGCAAGGGATTGATATAAAATAATTAATACAGTGGCCTTATGGCATGCCATCACACTGCTGCTTTAATGTCTTCCTGAGAAATGTGTCAATTTGTGTTACTGGTATCATGGTATTACTTATGAATCCGTAAAGCAAAAATCCTTAGTGGTGTAAAAACCTAAAATGGATAAGTAAACTGTCCTCTTAAAACACTTTGAAACTCCCACTGTTGTAGAAGACCTAAATATCTATGGGACTAATCCTAACCTTTACCTTCCTTGGCCATGAACTTAAACAGAGGTAAAGAGCAACAGCTTTCTTAAAAAGTGCACAGTACTTGGCCAGCAAATATATGATGCCAGAGCAACATCAATACTTTAGTCCATTAGAGTTAGCTACAGTACTGCCCTGGATAATAGGTAGTCTGAACCCACTCAGAGCTCACACGAGGAACAACTCTACCAAGATTGATGAGATGTTAAACATAATAAACTGGGATAGTAGGAAATTGCAACTGTGCAAGTGGATTTGTGAAAAAATATTTACTTTTGGAGAAGTAAGATGGCAATTCAGTGGCTGCACCAGTGTATTGATACCAAGAATAGTAACAGCTGTTAAGGCAGATTCTCTAGTAAGAGGTTACAACGAATACAGGAAATTACAACATTAATTTTTAATGGATGCTTGTCAAGCTGTGTCCTGTCCAGAATGCAGGTCCACGTTTTTTAAAAACGCCTTTTAACTGCTAAGTTGCACCTCATTTCCTAAAAAATTTTGGGGAACTTTTACATCTCATTTGAAAGTGATTGCATGTCCCAAGGTTAAAATTCAGAATAAATTTACTCAGAAACATTAAAGTTTCTAGAGTTCAGTTGTACAGTAGCTCAGCAGCATAACATGATCAAGTGTATGGCAAGATCCATACCATGATACTGATAATACAGCGGCCCCGATTCTGAGGAAGGAATTCTTAACAGGGATGGAATCAAAACTAGTATCTACTAACAATATATAAGGCAGCAACACATCTTAAGTATACTGCATTGCAAGATCTTTAACATCAATACAATGTTGGAAAAAAGAAGTGGAGAGCATCCTCATGCTTCCTCCTTACAGATTGAGTGCTGCAGCCGGTACTTGATTTAAGTGGGATCAGGTAGGCTGCGTCCCCTACAGACACCGAAGGACTCGATGGCCAGCTAACCCCAAAGGAGAGCGCAGTGCTCAACACCAGTGTCTCCAGAAGGTATGGACAGACAGTAGCATAGACATGCAGCTGCAGCATGGATAATCGAACGAGTGCTATCTTTATTAGAAGGGATAATAGAAACTGTCAAAAGAGAACAAGGGGATAAAACAATTCTCCAGAAATGTCTTTACACTCCTGCACGAAGGCAGGAAAGTTTTTCACTTTTTTCAAGAAAAAAAAAAAGTTGGAAGTACAATAAAGGAGACACTTTTTTTTAAATTATACACCCCTTATGAAAGTATAATGTCCTACACTTCCCCCAGATGAACCTATACGGTTCCAGAACTATGACAAAACCACAAACTGAAAACACTTATTATGTTAGTTCCTTAAGTTGAATTGAATGTTATGTTGAAAAAGAAAAGTTAACTTTTTATTTCCTTCTATTCATAATGGCTTTTTTCCCCACTGTTTCTCAAATTGCATCATATTAAGAGAAAATTTGTATCAAAGTTACAGTTATGAAAAATGGTAGTATCTTGTCTTCTCTATTTAGAATCCAAATATAAATTATCAGGCTTGGACAGGACAACAGAACTAAGGCAGCAATATATACATAAAAACCTATATACATACATCCAGCATAGTTCAGCTAAAGCCGTTTGAAAACTGGAATATATAATACATATATGAGTTTCAATAAGTAGTTTCATATTAAGATTAGAAAACGTTTTGTAACACCTTAAACACATTGCTGTCCACAAATTAGCAAGTAACTTCACCAATGAAAGCGCATAAAAACTGTGGAAGTAGAAAAGTACATTGACTCTGCCTCCGATATTTTCTGTTTACTCTTAAGTGGATGCATCTAAAGAATATTTAGGTTTAATTTAAACCAAATCAATTCATAACCATTAAAGTTAATCAGAAATTATCCAGTTACACAACTAATGGTTGCTCAGGCTAATAAACCTGAATAAGGTTGAATAACTAATCATGAAGACATAAAAGAAATTAATTGATGCTTCATTGAAGGGATTCACTTACTATTAGTAATTTTCAACACCTTCAAGTTAGTACCAGTAACTATTTATGATCCTAGTTCAATCTGAAAGATGTAGGTTATGTAGAAATTTTTACAATATGATAATGGTACATAATACAACAGTTTACTAAAAGTACTATCCACTATCACAATCACTGCAGTACCAGTAGTTACCTAAAATGGTTATGTTTCATTATTAGCATCTTAAAGCTTCAGTAAGCTCCCAACTACTATTCCATATGTTTTAAATGTAGTTGAAAAACAGTGGATGTTTTCAACTACAACAACATATTTCCTCAGTTTGAGATGGCGGTAGACAGTTTCATTCTTGTGGGAAACATCACAAAACAGAACAACACTATTTTCAAGGAATCTGCAAATAGCGAAAGTTACTGGCCATGCCTTGCCAGGACTGAAAGCAAATTTTCAATTAAAAAAAATAATTAAAAAATCCCTCAATAAAGTATTAATCAATAATAAGATTATAAAAATAAAACCATATTTATTCTGTATTTTTTTCATTTCGACATTGATTTCAAAATGTCCTCACAAACAATTTAATTACACTTTTAATACCATCACAGCTCCCTTTACCCTCTTCCCCCCACTATTTTGAGATTTAATTTGTTTAGAAACAGTGCAAAATTTGATACTTAAGAAGTAACCAGCAACACCCCCTTAGCACTGGACAGAGATCACAGCACCCTTATTACTTCGTTCCAATTCATTCACAGAGAGAAGGGCCTCTCAAGGAGAGCAAAGCAATGAAAGATTTTGCTGGGAAGACCTCAAGAAGACAGTATGAGCCAAATAATAAGGAATATAGTTCTTGCTACAAGTAATGCAACTATATTAATTGTTTCACCTCCTCAGAGACATTGCCACAAATCAGAGACGTCGTTGCCACAGACTGGCACATACTGGAAATACTCACAGGTGTTGCAACTGTACAAATCCAGTATAAAATACAGAAATTATCACTATCTAGCATATTCACAATCCACCAAAACTAGGTGTACGTAGATTTTATAAATGAGAGAAAGGTCTAGATTTATGTAATATGACGATACACACAAGAAACCATTTTACAAAGAATGCAGAGTTTATCACCCTAATAACTAGATTAATAAATTCTTAATAACTGAATCAGCCGTTTGAAAACAAACCAGGACATCTTGATTCAAATCCAGACAAACACCAGAATCTCATGCGCAGACATGTCTCTTCAGTGGCGTATCAGAAATAAAACAGGCTACTTCAGCTCACATTGAGTTACATATACCTCTCACCTCAGTATACCACGTATACTGTGCTGTGTAAGAGACACCAAATTTCACAGTGCCTGCATGTAAGAAGTTATCAACGTAAAACAGCAAAGTTAAGGAGAAAACTACCTGCAGAAGCACTTAGATACTGATATCTCTTTGGGTTATGAGCATTAAAATTATCCCCCTTAATTATCCATACAAAAAGTAGCAGCACTGCAAAAGAAAAATAAGCACAGAAATTTTCACCTTACACTGTATTTATAGCAATGAAATACAGACAAGAGGAACCAAGACGTGGAAATAGAAATACCGGTTCAGAACATACAGATTTTAAAGCAAAGTGCAAGTAACCAAGCTTTTCAAATCTGTCAGGCTAGAAAATGTTGTATTAAACATACACAATTCCCTTTGCAAAGCTCACTGGAGTGACCACGTATCCAGAGAAGAGACAGAAAGCTTGTCATTTGAGAAGACTGTACGTCAAACTTGGAGCCTGCTGTTAAACTACCATACCCAAGCTTGGTGAAAAAGCAGCCAGATGGCTTAGGCTAGCTGTACCAGCATCCCAGACCTGAAACCAACACATCATCATCTCATACCCTACACGCTACTGCTTTCGGTCAACCTGCACCGTGAGCTTACCTTTACTCACAGGTGTTAGGATGTTTGTTTCTTAACAAAGATTGTCTGTGAAAGAAAACCAATTAAATGTTGTCTCTAACCACTAGGTGTCAGCAGAAGAAAGTGCACGGTCAACACCTTTGATGCAGAAAATGTGAGTCTCGCTCCCCCCCCTTACCAATATACACACAACTATTAAGTACTACAAACCACCTTTACACACACGTAGTAATTCTACAGCTATTTCTGTTGAAGATGACCTAATTTTGTGAATTAAATATTTAGAAGATGATAAAAACATTCTCTCTGCAAACAGCAAAAAATCAGGAATTTAGAAAAAAGTAATTCAAGTGAACAAAATGCTCACTTTGGTGTCACTGTTAAAAATTTAAGTAATATTCGTAAAGATAACAATCTGCCTCAATACAGCCAAGTAAACACACTGCTTCTAATGTGTTTTACTGTACTTAATAGCACAGAGGTTTGTGGAGACTGTAAGTACATCATATGTAACAGATATTCTTCCATACTTAAAATCTGGCCTAGTACAACTACAGAAAACACATATACACAGTAGGAAACATAACTGAATGAGTTATTTTGTTACATAAATCTTATGATTAGACTTGCAGACTGTATTATCTGGATATGTTTTTTCATGCAAAAGTTCTAGTTACTGAAGGCCTCAGAAAGTTTACGGCAACAGTAACTCATTGTTGGTATACTCGTTCGTATATACATTACATAACCTTGTGTCTTTAGAGTAAAAGCTTCTGAACAGAATTAAGAGCTCTTACTATGCTTAAGTATAATGTGAATTCAAAATCTGCTCTGTGACACATTCTGGGCCTACACAGAATAATGAAAAACAGCTTCACACCATTTATCCCGAAAAGTCAACTCATACCAGATGAGATGGTCTATGAAATTAAATTGTATTCTGAGACAAAAACTATGAAAGGAGGAAAAGCTGCTGCTTCTTTGAACTTATTTCCTAATTATCAATGATTTTAAATGAACAGTCAGATTTCTTGAGTTATGGATCAAAAGCAAAGAACCACATCATGTTCGGTATTGCTTATGCCCCATATTTACGACATGTGAAGGTGATAAGAGAAAAAAAACCACAACGGAGGTATTTGAAAACATGTTCTTTTCCTAGAAGCTATTTCTTCCATTTACTTTTCTATTTGTCTCGGACACATCAAAAGGGTTTTATTTGTAACTGTTACACCAGTAACAGTTTCAAAATAATTTTTTCCAAACTGACATTAAAAATTTAAAGCAAATTATGACAGCCACTGTGGTCTTTGTGGATTCTGATACATCAATGGAGAGCAATTAAAGAACTGCTGCATACACTTTAATATTTTTCCACTATTCAACTCCCATCATTCCGTATTTATATGAGAAGATGTGTATCATGACCACTTTGAACACCTGTCAGTACATAATCCACAAACTCAGCAAACTGAGCTAATCAGCTGACAGGAAATAATAATGAACATAATTGCTGTGTAGAAGATGGAATTATGTGAGAGTACAGAAGACTATTTCAAGTGCAGCATTCGAAGTACAGCACAAGAGAGAAACACAGGGCTTTAAATTGCAAGATGCCTTACTAATTGCCAGTTTAGATGCCTTGTTATTAAATTACAATCCCATTTTCTTCTGTGAACCTAGCAAGTACATTCCCTAATTGTTCTACTCATTACACACTGTTGTGTGGAGTTTTGCTGCATCTTCTTAAGATCAGGTTTTCCAAGGGTTTTGAACTAATTTTTAAGTGCGATGTTCCTAACAGTAACAAGAGTCTCTCAGTAACTGCATTTACTGTTGGCATATTCTAAAACAGAAGAGAAGTATAAAGTAGTTGTATGACCTGTCCAATACCTCACAGGATGTCTGTGGCAAAACTGGAAACAGAACGCAGGTCATTTGACTCTGACATGTTCAGCACATGAAACGCTTGCAAACTTCCTTTATCTAAAGCGTAATACCGAAATGTATAATCAGAAATTAAATTTTTAATTTATAAAAGGATGTGGGAAAGAAAGCCCTGAAAATTTCCACTTCCTGATTATTAAAACTGGATTTTATGACATATTTGTGCAATTATGTTTACAAGTTTTCTTTGATGGAATGATAAGCAAACCAAACAATTTCTTCTACTTCCTCAGGTTAGCTGTCCCTCGAAGTTGCACTTTCTAGGGGTGTGCCATTGTCAACTGATTTCGAATGTTCATCTTTAACATTCAGCCTTCAAAATACCAGATGGTATTTCCAGAAAAGCAATTTAAATTATTTTTCTTCATAAATCCCTTAACTAGTTAATCTCACACACACATCCAGGCAAAGCATACACCAATATTCCCAGAGTTGCCTGGCAACTACTGGGAGGAGCATCGGAGAACAAGGAAGCCTGCATGGATGAAGGGAAGTCAGTGTCTCCCCGACATGGATAAAGGAGGCTTACAGCCCGAGTGCCTTGCTGGTTTCGTTTTTGTTATTTGTATGGACAACATTTTAAATACCTCCCATTATTTCACTTTAGATGCTTTAAAAGCCCAATACTTACACCCAGACATACATACACAAGTCAATACAATTTATTTTTTCCACACACACGACACATGGATTCCCCCAGTAAGATGTGGAAGGACTCATGCTGACTTCAAAAGTCGTTTTTGAGCCCTGAATATGAATTGTTGGAATGATGCTTATTGGATGGTGGTAACGGGACTGTTTAAAATGCAGACTGAGCTATTTTTTCCTTCTGGCTTTAAAAATATCAAGTAAGACAAAGTATAGTACTGAAGAGACTTTAGTTACTGAAACATCCTCAACCTCAATAAACACTATGCCTGTAGTCCAACTCCCAGTCTTTTCCTTTAACATCATGATTAAAATTAGATTTATTACTTGTCTGCATGCCAGATCTATTCATTAATCTTCACAGAGCAGGAAAATGCAAAATACAACACCTTTTCTCTACTAGTAAGCCTTCATTCTCACTCCACTCATTTAGCCTCCCCGCTTACACTCAGAACTCATCTTAGCATCTCCCAGTGGTATTCAAGCTCTCCATTGCTACCACCAATTTTTCCGTTCTGCCTCCAAATGCTTGCAGATGAGAGAAGAAGGTATTAAGACAAAAGTATGTTTTGTCCTCTACAGAGTATCTTCTTGTTAAGCAGCCATATGTCTGAACAACAGTAGTTCAAATGAGCCTGTGAACACCGCATTGAGATTTATCACTGCATTTGACTTGCACATGTGTTAGTTTCCCCTGCTTCAGAAATAGGGAACATAGAATATTTTGGAAATATTCTGTGGATCACTCTGCAGTTAGTACTTTTCATCCCCCATATTTCTGGGACATATCTCATGAATTATACCTGAATGTTCCTCATACTATTTACCTTGTCTCTAGCTGTCTATCAGCAAAATGTACACCCTTTAAAAGGAACCCCCTAAGTATACGGTAGCAAAACCAGAGTGTCACAAAACATGTGGAAATACATTAATTTGGCTGGACTGATTTGTATTGAAGTCCATGAAGCTACTTGCAGTAAGCCAGGAACAGATGCCTCACTAGAAGCAATAAAATCCAAGACCAAGTACAGAAAAATCCTTCCCCCACTCAGATGGCACTTAATCGTTGCTAAATAGAGATTAGCTCTGAACCAGAAGCAAGAGATTGAATTTCCCTAACAGAACATTTATCGTCAATAGTTACAACTCCAGACATTCTTCATATTTCTGTAAAAGCACAATATCTTTATTAATTATGTTCTTAAACTCCAAGATTACATAAATTTGCATGTTTCACGGTTAAGCATATATTGTGTAAAAAGTGTATCTTTTACTACCTTTAAAAATAATACAATGAATACCCAGGTTTTGCAGTGAGAGAAAATGGTCAACTCTGCACTAGCCTCCTATGATCATTAATTTATACTTTATCATCTCTCTTCTAACTTAACTGTCTTCAAAAACAAGCAACACTCATACCTTTCCATAAGAAGTTTTCTCCCCGTGTGATTGATCATGCTTTTTGCACCTCTTTCTTTTCTGGAGACTAGAACACTGTTTTCAGTACTAGTCAGCCAAAGAGCCACAATGCTGACCTTAGTAAAAGTAGGTTATGCTACACTTTGAATTCTTGTTAGCTTTTTTCCTCACCACAGCTGCAGATTTACGTCTTATGCCTACTAACTTCCTACTTACAGGTTCAATTTTCAGGGCGTTTCTGTAGCTCCCAAAGAAAGATGCTTGTGCTTTTAGAAATGCTCTTGCAACACCATCTCCAGTGGTCGTAGAGACTTTCTTTAATCTGTTCTTCAGTGCAGAAACCTGAAATAACACAACAGGTCTAGATCACTCTCATATCACAAACAAAGCTTAACACATTGGGGCACAGCTAAATGAAAAATGTGCTAACCACAGCAGCAGTTATGACAAAAAGTGACATTGTGAATTCAGAGTGGAATTTTTCAGTTCTAAAAGCATTACTTTTCAAGCTGTTTTGCTTCTCTAAGATATGATTGGATTCTATTCAGAAACCAATAGGAAAATAAAAGCTTCATTTCAACCTTCCCTCCGTTAACATGCTGTTGAGTACTCTTTTAAAGGTAGTCCATGAAGTTCTGCGTCATTCTTTATTAGAATCCATGAAAGTATTTCAGCTAAATTAATTCAAACGTCAGACTAATAGAGAAACTGTTCTGCATAATCAGGCCATCCATCACCACCAAGGCTAAGAACAAATTCTGTAAGTCTGAAAACTTTGTTTGCCACAAATACAAGTTTTCTTTTTCTTTTAAGATTATATTCCCTTGTATTTCAGAGACTTAATGGAAAATAACAAAATTAGAGTTTTATTTATGCATATGGTGGGTTCCCTTGGCTGGCTCCCAGACACCCACCCAGCCGCTCTCTCACTCCCCCTCCTCAGCAGGACTCGGGGAGAAAACACGAAGAAAAAGCTCGTGGGCTGAGATAAAGACAGGGAGATCACTTACCAATTAGCATCACGGGCAAAACAGACTCGACTTAGGAAAATTAATTTAATTTATTGCCAATTAAAATAGAGTTGGATGGTAAGAAACAAAGACGGAAACTAAAACACCTTCCCCCCCCTCCCAGCCTTTGTCTCAGCTCAACTTCCCCCTTCCATTCCCAACTCCTCTACCTCCTCCCTGAGCGGCGCAGGGCGATGGCAAAGGGGGTCGCAGTCAGTCCGTAACAGTTCTTCTCTGCCACGCCTTCCTCCTCACACTTTTACTCACTCCTCACTCTGCCGTGTGGCATTTTGCCCTTTCTTACATATGCTTTCACAGAGGCACCGCCAGCTTTGCTGACAGGCTCAGCTGTGCCGGGCGGGGTCTGCTGCAGAGCCGGCTGGAACCGGCTGGTGCTGGCTGTGTCCTGCACTGGCCGCCCCGGCCTCTCCTCACAGAGGCCCTGCAGCCTCCCTGCCAATGCCTCACCACAGACACCCAATGCAATCCAGAAAACAAAACCTGCAGCTTTTTTAAAAGTCTCAAATTAACAATGACATTCTGTCCTTCAAAATGGTCAATATCTACTGAAGTTTTTTTTCTTCCTGTTTCTCGAGAGATCTAAACCACCTGTGCACAGGATGGCTCTTCTCTTAACCCTCACTGCCCTTTCCCTTCCACTGTGGAGGTGTTTAATTACCTCAGGATTCACAGAGCTGCACTTTAGGCAAACACCGCCCTAACGGTCTCCTTACCATTTACACAGAGACACTTACCGATCACAACTTAGCAAATACCAACTAAACACATTTCTATGCAGGCAGAGTTAAAACTACCATGATCCAGGTTACCTGAATATTCTTTGTTTTCTGTGTATACCAAGGGCTAAAGTTTTAGAGGATTATCTATTACTGTTCTCTGTGCTTCACAACTTCTCACACACACAAGAAGGTTGTGACTTAGTTTGATGTCTCTTTTCTAGTGCTTAGAGCTCAGTAACTACTGAAGTAAGGCTGTGTATCTGTATGTTATTGTTAGTGACAGTGTTTTTCCTTCCCAAACACAAGCTGGGAAAGGAGATAAAAAAACCTTTCAAAGATTAACATCAAGCTTGCTGTGCCTGTGCTGCAACAGTTAGAGGTTATGTTAAATCATTAACAAATAGTTATGCCAGTAGCAATTTTTTGGTGTTGCAGACAGAACCAGGACAAGGTAAGTTTTTGAGACAGATCTCACAGAACATGTCACAATACAAAAACAACAATCTGGGCACTGATTCTTGAAAGAAATTCAACTAGTGCTTTTAGAGGATGTGGTCATGTCATGTGCAAAACCCAAGTTTGATGCGATACCTTACGCAGAAGACAGGAAGGAGCCACAATTTCAGAAGGAAAGCAGAAAGCCAGGAAATCCCTAGTCAACTTGATTTGCAGAAGAACATGAATGACTCCATAAATACCCATATTATGAATTTAACAGAAATAATTCTATCAATAACTAGCAAATCTTCCTTTTTCAAATGCTACTCTGAAAAACCCCATTGGGGTGGCTCTATATACTTCACACTATGCAAGAAATGTAGGAATATTATTTACAGAGTAAGCAGATTCTGTTGTAGTGAACATAACTGTGTTTTCTGAGAGTATGAATAATACCTCATAAAATGTAAGCTGATGGTTCAAGTGTTCAAATTAACTTTCAAGACCTTCCCCCCATCCTCCAGCTCATAACAAAAGCTTATTCTGGCCTCGTCCAGATCTCCAAAATCCTACCAGATGCGTTGAGTTTTTTCTGCCTCGGGGTTTTGCTACCAAGCCTGCCTTAGTAGCAAATGGCAGGCTGATTTTGCTGAACAACTGTTCTTGAGTGCTTCAGTTTTATCCCTCCTGTAAGCACATCCCTCACTTCCTCCTTCAGTAGCCTTAGATTTGGGGAGGGACTCCTCATCTTGCTATATAGGTGTTAAATACATAATCCATACTGTGCACTACTTTTTCTTCTTTTAAAACTAGATGTTGTATTTGCACTTGTGTTTACCAAAACAGTTACAAAGACATTTCCTTTTAAATTTTCCACAGATTCTGTTGTAGAAGAAATTTCATTACAGTTATTTAGTATAACAGAAATAAGCAAGAGCATGTCCAGTATTGTTTATAAATCTGAATGATGTGGCTTATGCCAATGGTCCATGCATTAATGAGCCCATAAGCACATATTAACATAGACCTGATAACAGATTAGTCTGTCATACCCATAAAATAAGCTCACTCCTATTCACTGAGATAATGTCTCTCAAGGAGCTCTGTTATTCTCAAAATGTAAAAGCTTCATCAGATTTTCAAACCCAAACAGCACACTTCTCTATGTTTGAAGGGGTCTGATGCTGTAGGGATGAAGTATGCGTTTATTTCCTATATTAACTTATGTAAAGCATTTAAAGGTAGTTCTTAAAAAGGAAATAAAATGTCTATAGCTCTGAGTAACTTCCAAATCCACCTCAAACAGTTTTATGTGGTTTTCTTTAACCATTCATGTGAAGATAAAGAACTTGCCATCTATATAGAAGGAAAAGGCTCTATGCCTTGTGTTACAACAAACTGAAAGTTCAGAAGGCTAGTCACAGCCTTTCTGTGTTTCAGCTTCCCTATTTGGTATAGAAGCAGAATATTGATAGGTATTTTGCTAATCCCTTAAGCTTTCAGATCATTTGCTCTCTTCTAAGACTATACCAAACACTGTAGGATGTCTATTTTATATATGCACACTTTTACTCTTTCAATCAGGACTATTGCAATAGCTATGTCATAGTTTTTAAAAAAAAAGTTAAAAAGATATTTAAAGAGCCTAACAAAGTAAGAAAAAAAAAATTCATGTTTACTCTGGAATAAATTAGTACATAAGACAAACTAGATTATACAAGCAGAATTATGATTGTTTCCTGCCTAAAGACACAGTAATACTTAAAAAAAAAAAAAAAAAAAAGACTGTGACCACTCAATGTGAAGATTATTTCTAGCCAAACAGACACATATACATGCAGTCTACCCTGAGAGTGTTTTTAAAGAAGATTTTTATACTTCTGGCAGTTCAGGTTTAAAGGTCAGATTTAAACTATCACCATGTTTCAAAATGCAATCTGTGCAATGCAGCATAATGAAATGGTTCAGTAAAGGTGCTAGTGGAAATTCTTTTAATTAGGTCCAAGGCTTTTCAGTTGTCAACATGAATAAAGCAAGAAACATTCTATTGCAAACACAGTGTAAGAAATAAAAATGGATTCACCTTTAAGAAAATGGTTCTGCTATAGAGTTGTAGTTTAGTAGTTCTTGCTGTCCTGAAAGCAGTTAATTTCCCACTAAGTGAAAAACAGTAACATAGGCTTCCTACTTGTAACTTGTTAATGAATGGACAACAGTAGCATACAGAACTAAATTACTGACAGCCTAAGATATTCATAGGCTAGTGCAAATTTACAATACTCTCAGAGCCATCAGATATGCAAGATCTCTTTGGCGCAGTACACTGCATTGCATCAGGGCTTCATTTAATAAAAACTACAAGTTGACAGAGCGAGCTTATGCTTTATTCCTTGTAATATGAAGCTCTGACTACAACTAAGACTAGAAGTGACACTTATTTGGAAATACATGAAAAATCCATAAGGGTTGCACAAAAAAAAAAATTACTACCCCCTCTTTGCTATTCCTTGCAACACAGACGGTGGTGTAGGAGACTTGTCAGCAGCAGATGCACTTATTGTAATCACAGTCCTTAATAAATCTCTTTTTTTAATATTGACTATTTTAAAAGGAAAGTTACTTCCCAGGGTGTTCTCATGCTGCCAGATTTTCAGCAACATATCAGAAGCAGAAGGTGAAGGAGGGACAGTTTTCACATTTTGAATAGTTAATCAGTAACGCAGTAGTACACACCTTGATTTTCTGGGACCTGATCTGAACAGTTCAGGAAGTCTGACTGCTAGCAGGTACTGCTGAGGTAAACCAGGGCAAAGAAATTACTTAATCTGATTCTGCTGGAATTGTCTCAATGCTATCCAGCTCCTTTGACACAAATGTTAACTGGAAAGACATTTCACTATAGCCTATGTTCGTTTGGATCCTAGGACCTAGTAATTAATGAAGAGTTCATTCTAGGTTCCTGAGAATCAGCAGTTTAGGTAGCAACATGACTATCATGAAACTCAAGCACAACTCACAACCTGAAGCTCTAAAATAATCATAGGACTTCATGGCATTGTTTTACTTGATTAAAAAAGCTGTTCAAGGAGAGGGGAAAAACAGCTTTAAAAATTTTCTACTGGATTAATTACTTGATGGCGAATGCATCACACAGAAGATGTTTTTCCTCACTATTGAATATAGATAGA
Organism: Aptenodytes forsteri; assembly: GCF_000699145.1. NCBI lineage: Eukaryota > Metazoa > Chordata > Aves > Sphenisciformes > Spheniscidae > Aptenodytes > Aptenodytes forsteri. The sequence goes on along the minus strand of NW_008795382.1, from coordinate 714,709 downwards.
TTTAATTTAGCAAAGTATATTTTGTGTCTATTCAGCAGTGCATGAATTGCTCACTGTTCACATTAAGTAGCAAAACTGGCAGAATAGTCTGACATAACAGCCGTTTATGATCATGAAACTGTTGAAGACATTTTTAGTTTCTCAGATCATAAATGCATGTATTTAGACTGAGACCAGTGGGGAGACACACTCCCAGAATCTCCCCATCCTCCCAGGGAAGGAAAAGGAAAAAAAAAAAAAAAAAGAAAAAAAAAGTATAATGGATTGGCTTTAGAGTCTCCCTGCTGAGATGAACAACTTGATCCACTTACAGTTCCAAACACATGATGCATGAAAGAACTGACAGAAATTCAATTCTTGCAAAGAAGAGCAGCTGCTCTCTAGCGGTCAAAGCCAAATATTAAGCACTCTGAAGGAAAGGAAAAGACCTAGAGGAGAATACTTCACTATCTAGGTAACTAAAATAATGAAACAAAGCTAAATAAGACATAAACACTGATCCCAAACATTAATTACACAACACAACACGATTCAAGTTAAGGCTTTGTTGCGACAAATATTAATCCCAGCTGTATTTATATAGCAGTTGTGAAAAAAATACACCGCGTACGCGATTTGTGAGCCGTGCCAGTTAATTGAATTTGCTGGCAGCACTTCCTCTGCTATGCTCCAAACATCCTCCAAGATAAAATGTAGCTTTTAAATAGACCTGTGGAAAACTGAATCAAGAAATTTGAACTAATAAAACACAACTCTCTACTGTTATAAAAGTGAAGTAAAAGTAAATAATGAAAGGAAGGAAGTCTCTTAAAATTTATTACATTCCAAAGCTTGAAGTTCTGTGTTTATTGGTGAAGTCTCTTCTGATGTTCTACAGTGTGCCTACAACAGCTCCTTTAATGAAGTCTCATAAAATCTAATATAATACTTGATTGTTGACAAATCATATACATGTTTGAGGCCCCGCGCTCACTGTATCCAGACATTTCTTACATAATTCCATGAAATTTACAAGTCTGTCATTCCCCGGGTTGTGGATAATGGCACGAGCGATGACCAGCTGGCAGATTTGGATGCTGGGAGTGAAATCAAAATGAAAAACTATATAAAGCCAGGAAAATTCATGGAAGTAACTTTTATAGACTAAGTGCTTGACTAAAGCCAAAATGTTCACAATCAAGATGGACCTTTCATCCAGAGCCCACTGTTTTCGAAGAATGGATCACACCACAGATCCTAGAGAAATGATGGGATGTCACAGTAGGAGGCACCAGCTATTCACCTTTACTTGAGTTTTTCCTCAAACAGACCAGCTTATATTGAGCTCCCTGCATATCAATTTTATTTCTCAACTACACATAAAAAGGTATAGATCTAACTGTCAGCACAATATTTTGAACTAGCAAAAGAAATCCAGATTTTCCCCTGCCGTTTTCTCCTAAACGGTCACCTTCTGACTTAAAAATAGCTTCTTACACTCTTACTCACTTTACTGCTCTTCCCTCTCAGCTTCCTTAGTGGAGAAAACAGCAGCAAGTAGCAAGCTGGATGTATTTTTGTGCCATTGAAGGGAAAGATCAAGTATTTATACATCATTTCTATCAAGTTATTAAAAAAGAAATAAATTACCAATAAAAAGTTTGAATAAGAAAGAAAATAAGTTCCGAATTATATGCACTGAGCAGTGCTAGAAGTGAATATGAAGTAGTCCTTTCGATATCACAACTCAAGATATAAAATGCACAAAGTTCATAAAAGCTCACCTGGAAAAAGTCACAGGAAAAAAACCCACACAATTTCATTTGGAAACAAAAGTTATCTAAAAAAATTTTGTTTTTCCTAATGGAATGGATAAAGATGGTTTCAAATAGTAGTACTTTTTCACACCATAAAGAAAGAAGTTTGAATTTTTGTTTCCTGTTCAGACATACCATAACCTGCGTGCTTATAATCTGTCTTTTTTACCCATGAAAGACTAACTCTTTAGATAACCTGAAACTTGATCATGCTATTCCAAAATTGAAACTGGGTTGCTGCAGCATTTCTAGCTTATGTGAGCATTAGCTGATTTTTATTAGGAGGCTTAAAAATATGTCTGCAAATGTTCAAACAAACATTGCTTAACACTTCAAAACAGGAAAGAATTGAGGTAAAGTCATTTACCTATAATAATGAGAGTAACACAATGAGACACCTCAGTTACAAACTGAACAGGTCAGAAGGATTTACACTTTTAAGTAACAGAATAGTTGAAAAAATCATTTCATACATACCACATCATTAGGAAGACTCTGAAGGTCATCAAAAGGGGTTTCCAGTGTGTTGGTGTCTACATTAAGAATCACTACATCTTCCAGGGCCATGTTTCTTACTTTCTAAATATGAGCAAATTCAAGAAAAGGGAATGGAAAATATAAGTATGAAGAGTTAAATCTGATGCATAAAGGACACAAGTAATGGCATAACATCATGGCATTACAAAACTTCAAGCATTTTAAAAACAACCAACATTCCTGTCTTTGTCATTGCTTGTTTTATTTAGTCACATTTTACAATGTTGAAAAATTAACTTTCAATTTGCAGAGGGAAGTTCTTAACATTGTGCATACTGAAAATTTTGAAATTAGAGAGTTGCTGTTAGAGATTATTCAAACGAAGATTTATTTCAAGCACCTCTACTACTGTTTATCTTAATTCTGGTATCCTGTTTGCACATTTAGCAGTTTTTAGCCGAGTCAAGGTTTCAAGTTTATCTTTTTCTATTTAGAAATTAATTCAAATAACAATAAATAGTGGCTTTTCTAGGAGTTAAGAGTTGCAGTAAGTCAGGGATGGGATAAGTAAAATGGACACCACCAGAGGTTAATAAATAAATAATTACAAAGAAAAAAGCTAAGAGAAAAACAACTCCACCATATCCTGGTTGCTTAATGTTCAGCGAGTCTAAACTTTTTACCCTGTTCCCATGTACTGAGAGAATAAATATCTCTAATCTAGTTTGAGTGTTTACATCATCTGTAACAGTACATGGGCACACAAAAGAAAAGCATAACCTATTTCTCAAAAGAACGATCATTAGTACCTTTGACTTTAAGTATCTGAAGTTATTGGTGATCTAAGCAAATTTAAACATTGTCAGACTTTATTTCCCTGCTTAAACAACAGTAAATGAATCACTGATATGAAAAAGAACAGCATTTAAATATTTATTTTAACACTTTTTCCACTAACAGGAGAATTGAATTTTTTCTGTTTGTTTTGGTTTTTTGACTGACTAATCATATATATTTAAAGCCCTCTTCAAATACAGTTTTGAAAATTCAAAATCAGAAAGACCGGAACTATAGAATATGGTAAATAAGGACATTTCCCAGTGACACTGTAAACAAATGTTTAAGTACCAACATACCTATATGTGGGACCAAATCCAAGTTACTGAGGAGGAAAATGAACAAAAACATACTCAATTTTTAATTAAGGTTTTGCAGGGTGGGGAGAATTGTTTCCTTTAAAAGAAAGGAACTAAAGCTCTAAAACAATGGCAAAGTTGAGCCTTAGGCATCTAAATAATTACCTTCAGTTTTCAAGGCTCAGTCCTCTGTCTATAAAGAAAACTGCTGTGTACTTGGGGGGGGGGGGGGGGTAAGCCAACAACTATAAAAAACACTTTGTAGACATTTAAGTTTAGGTCTTCCATGAGAACTGTCTTTAACTTAAATGGAAGAATATTACATTTAATGCTTTCCATATAAAAAGCACAAGTACTGCATGACAGACCAGGTACTTTCCTTTACATTTCAGGAACCAAAGGTCACTCTGTTGGCTGCATCTGATAAACTCTAAAGCAATCCAGGAGTCTTGCTCCTTCTAGGAGTCCGGAAGCACCAGACAAACTGATTTGCTCCTTCCTGTTTCAGAAAATTAAAAATCTCACTTATACTCAGAGGAGTCTAAAAAGCTCCAACAAAAAGGTCTTGCAACGTACTTAACCAAAGCCAGAAGCTTGTCAAAATCGAGTGCTAGTAGGACAAGACAGAAGGAATTAAAACCTTCTCTTGATTCTTGCCGAAGAAGCAACAAACGTGCTTGAACTTGTCAATGGGTGGTTTTGTAACTTTGGTGATGAATCTGTACCTTCCCTTCAGCAAAATGTTGAGGTTTTCTGTAGCAAAGAATAGGCTTGTGACAAGCGGATATCTGCCAAGGAGTATAGTACAAAAGGATGTTGCTCATGGTGCAAGGACTATAAATGCTGATCAACGTAATAATCTCCACACATGGCCCAGAAATAATCGCACCCAAAAGGAAGGCTAATATTAAACTCTGCTGTGTTATACCTTTACACCATGAAGAGCACAACCTTACTTTAAAACTTTTCAATATTGTATTAAGACAGTGGATTTTCCTGGAGACAAACCCTCAAATTTAATAAAACACTTGAGACTGACTTGATTTATAGCATCTGTTTCACAATGCATTTGAAAAAATACAATTTTTCAATGGTTCAATTGTGGCTCCTCCTAGAGAAATGAAGACTGAACAATTCATCTTAATCCTTATCTGTTTTTATCATCTTTCCTTTCACTATAATCTTTGATAAAGATATTATCGGATAGTTATAAGGGCTTTTGTCAAATAATCAAATGGTTCTTTTGCTAAACATAGTACCTATCAGCCCAACTGACCTGGAAATAAAAGTATTTACTCTCTTGTTGGAATTTTAGTAAGCATTCCCAGCATCCAACTGCATTTCTCACATCAAATCCCATTGGACTCTCTGAATCGCAACTACACGTAGATCATTTTCACAGGTACAGTTTGCACGTTGTCGTAATTTTCTCAAAATACGAAGGGACAGCCACTAAGCCATATACAGTCACATTCCATATTTCACAACTTCCTGAATACCTAAACAAAATTTTACAAATGAAGTGACACCTGTTAAACAGAATGGGCTATATTCAGTATGTTCATATTTTGCTGAAAAAAATGTGGAGAAGCAAAGAACAAGAGGAAATACGAAGATTACAGTTTCCTTATCTAATTTTACTACAGACTAGGGATTTGCTGAGTCAAAAAGAAGTGATTCAGTGAAAATGTGCATCACATATCACTACTGCAAACCGTTCTCAACCATCCTTACTGAATTACTTGTAGCCATAATCAATCATCTAAAAACCATCACACTGAACTAACATCTACACCTGCCTTTTATTTTAAATGTCTCTTTTTAAAAGAGTGGAGAGGTATGGAAAGCTGGTTTAACAAGCACACTGAACCCATTGTTTATGGCCTCTATAAACATGGCTTAGTAAGAATTACTGACTTAATCAGAGAGAACTTATCTCCTGGTGAAAAGAGCACTTTAAATTTCAGAAATGGCACCTTTACTGTGAAAATCTCTTAACTTTTCAAACAAACTCCAGGGGGCCTTAAACACCAGGTCAGTAAATAAGCAGCAGTTAGTGCGTCTGTCCTGCTCACAAGCAGCCAAACACTTGAAGTAATTTAAATGTTTTATGTGGAAGTTTGCAAAAACACCGAGAAACTATATTGTAATAGAAGTATTAAGGGGTGCGCCTCTGTCTCACACAGATCACATGCTAGAAGCAATATTCATCAATAATACTAGCACGAGTTTATACTAAATGTTATTTTATTATCACTGCCTCCAGTTGGTGGTTTTTGCATTTCCTACCATAAAAAAAAAAAATTAATTTAAACTCTTTTCAGATGAACAATTTTATTGAATAGTTCATTTAAAAAGAAAAAACCAAACACCACCCTCCTCCCCCCCAAAAAAACGGGTTTGCATAACTTCATGGCTAAATTGGTGCCAAAATATAAACCAAGTTGATCATGAGGTTTTATAACCAGATACAAATGTGATCAACATATTAAAAAATGTTGTCACAGAAAAAAGAAAATGTACCTTCCAATAATTCTTTCAGAAAGGTAAAACTCTTAACAAAACCTAAACATTTTTAGTAGCTAGTTTGTACATTAAATTTGAAATTACTATGAAAGTATGATTCACAGCAAGTCTAAAATCCATTTGCTTAATGGCTTGTCTCTACTTAGTTAATAGTTTCCATTTATTTTCTTAAGAAAAACACCACAACACTGCAGACAACAATGTGTCAATCTGGCTGCCAGAAGCAGGAAAGGCAACGGATATAAAATTTTATTATTTCATGCCCCAACAGCAGCCAGAAGGACTTAATGAAATCACCCTTAGATTTACAATCTGAAATAGCTATTCAGCAGACAAATCTGGTTAAGCTGGATGTGCCCCCTGACCTCTCAACCCTTTGATCTGGGCACAGCAGGTGGGCTGCTGCCCCCTCCTGTGCATCTCCCACTCTTCCGCCCATCTCCCACCCTTGATGTGCAGTACCCTGATCCTGTACAGGTGATTCTCAAGATCCTTATCACAAGCAGCTGTTGCCAACTGAGTGACAAACATCACTAGTGCTGATCTAACACTATTGTACAACAGAAGAAAAACCTTCTACGCTTACTGGTAAGTCTACTTGGTACTGCAGTATTTGTCTTTCTTAAAACTTACCCCTCAAACATACACACACAGAGAATCTCTTACTAAAACACAGTTATTATTTCAATTTTTCCAATAATTGGATAAAAGACAACTCCCAAAGTAATTTGTCATGTTTTTAAATGCATTTTTGTCGATACTCCTGAAACCATGTACAGCCATATCTATATTATTAAAAAACTAAATGTAATTTAGTTACTAAGACTTGGATTTAAGTGTGTGTGTGTGTATATATATCCCCTTCATTTAAACCCTGTAAAAAAGCTACACTTCTTCAGTTATAGCTAGAAAAGGCAGTGATTTACTAACTATAAATGGATGGAAAAAGCTAAATATTACTCCTCACCCCAATCGAAAAATATAATTAACAATTAACACTACCACTGGAAGATGCCAGTGGTCAATGGATTCTCAGGGTGTCGTCTGCGGCAAGGGGAAGCCATGTGGCACCGTCAGTACTAAGCCCAAGCTGATGTAACCTGTTTCTCAGAGTTTGTTAGCTCCGACTCGGTGCATGCCAACTGGCATATTACCAGACTGGATCACAAACAGAGGATTCCTCATGGCTATCTGAAAAAGACCAGGTAAATATGCCAAAAAGTGCTTCCCGAATACGTGCGTGGCGTTCGGAGGACTGAACACGCAGCTTTCCATTCATCTGTCTGCATAAGGAAGAGACTATCGACATTAAGTGAGATCACCTGCCATGTCCTAGCATATTAAAGACTGCATGAAATTTAGTGAACCTTCTTTTCCTAACGAACATATTTACTCATGCCAGGTTAAAATAAAACAAAAATCTGCTCATATAGCGTTTATGATATGCACAACTGTCCTTTCTGCTTAGGAAAAATGTTAGAAAATCATTCTAACAAATGCAATGTGGTTTCACACACAAATTCCTTCTGGATAATCTTGCAAGAATTAAAATTCTGAAGTCCCAGAAAAAGTCCTTGAGTGACCGGAATATTAAAAAAAAAAAAAAAAAAAAAAAAAAAAAAAGTATAAGAAATACTTTTCTAATCATTAACTTGAACTCTAAAGGTTGGGTTTGCGTCCCGAACAGAGCATAATAAGGGTGGGCACTACTGTTACTCGAATGACTGGAAGCCTGGCACGGAAGAGTATACAGCCAGCAGCTCAGTATCTGACAGCTATACCGAACTATCCCCACTGGTTAATCAAAACCACATGTGCCTAAATTCCAATAGGTAGGTCAAGGGCATTCCTCTTCCATCAGCGCCATCACACTAATAACCTTTGCTACAGAAACAGTTGCTGAAACAATCGTTTACTATGACAAAATGTAAAAGGCTGCCAGCTAAGTTTGACACCACTTATAACACAAAGGTCAATTTAATATAATTTGAACACTAAAATAGCATACAGTACACAGGTAGAAAATAAAACAAGATTATGAAAGGGATGTGTTCATTTGATAGAGTTTCATTTTCCTATCTCATTATTTATCAGTACTAAGTACTTATCTTCATCTAATATGAATTCAATTAGTTCCGTAAGCATGTTCCATTATTCATGTGATAGCTCCAGCCTTGCTTATCTAACAGCTTATAAACTTTTAGCCTTCTTTGAAGTCACTTTATGGATTGCTAAATGGAAATCTTATAAAGAATGACTAACTAGGTGATGATAGAAAAGCTGAAAAATAAGAGCACAAAACACAGCTCTATATTTTCTACCAAGATTTTCCCTCATAAATCAGTTGGAGCCCTCTGACCTATAACAGGAGATTATCTTATCTCACTGGAGAACATTTCAGTCACAGCAAATTAGATTTAACAGTCAATGGATATGCTTGATATTTTAATCATAAGAAAAATTTGTCATTTTCCATTAAAATAACTGCTCCTTCTACAGAGACCCCGTGTAACATGGGAAACTGCAAACTAACTTTAAGATACAGAATAGTTTGAAAAAAAAATCTTTTGAGGTGAGAGAGAGGTTGTATTTTGTTTAAAATCATTAGCATTTCTGCTCTATTTCTTCCAGAGGACCCATTCCAAGATAGGGATAGCAAAATCCCACAGAAACAACACTAAAGCTAGAAAAAAAATTTTTTCCCCCTTTACACCACAGCTTTCTCTGTGCAAGTTTAGGCTTCCACTAACATTTACACAACAATGACAAATTCTGCAATTGGAGCTGCTGGAGCAGAACCGTGAGCCTATATATAACTGCAATTACTCCCATGGGGCTCTACAGTAGATAAAGAGTCCACCTGTCTTAACTTGCATATAAGACTGGGGAATTAATCCCTTATCCTGAAACTAGAACACGTGGATTAACAAAACACTTTTAAAGATCTATTTGCTGAAATTTCAGCATTTAAAGAAAAATGAATACTGAGTAATGACAGTAGTTTTTAGTTGTAGTTTATAGAATTATTTTTATATGGAAAAATTAATACATTGTATTTTTAAAAATACACAACTGCTAGATCATGGGAAAAAAATTGCTGTTGCTACGAAGTTATTATTCTAACAAATAAACCACACAATTTTATACCTACATATGAAGAAAAAGACAAAGAGAGTAAGCTTTCAGCATCAAAAACAGGCAAAGAGGTAAACTAGTAATTGTCTAGCTCATTTGACAAATGTCACCTTTCCTTTGCCCAAGGCACAGAGAAATTATGCAGTACTTGCCAACAAACAGATACAATAGACCACTGTGTGATTCTATTTTATTTTTTAATGGAAAAAGCACAGTTAGCTGGAAGATGCATTTCTATCTGGAACTATTCAATTTATCCTTAAGAGCAGAGGGAGGAGAGAAGACAGTTTGTTTTATTTATTTAATTTATTTCATAAGGCACTTTGAATAACTGTACTTTGCCAAAGTGTGTCTGTGTTCCAGAATCTCTGGCTATTCAAAAGCCATACTGGATTTAGTACTAAACAGATTTTTTCACAAGTTACTAAAACGGATAAAAATTGGCTTCTCCAACAACAACTCCTTTTTTTGAGTTTTTACAGATGGAGTTTGGAAGGCCCACAGAGCCCTGCAATCTGAAAAACTGAGACAAAGGAAGAGGTAATGGGTTTATGTGGCAAGGCAGGAGTGAGACATCATGCAAAGCAACTCCAAGGTGTAATTATTAATTTTTTTTCTATACCCATTGCCAGGCTAACCACATAGCTATTTGTGAGCAAAAATATTTGTGAAAGTTGACAAGTATCTGTATTGAGATATTATCCCATCCTCTACCAGGTCTCTTCCTTCTTTTTCAAATAGACAGATACCATAATAAGCATGCCAATGATTACCTGGTACAGATATGGGGCAGAAAGTTTCTTGATCAATATGAAAAATATATGCTATACTATTTCTTCCTAGATATTACTTTGGTCCTGTCTATGCAGTATTCAAGGGTAATTATCAGAAACCCCTCTAACATAAGCATATGATGCGCAAACAAACGTACGTGTTGACTTTTAAAATAATTGCTTATTCACTAACACATTGTACTGCAATTCTGTACTTTATTTAGCAATATAAAGGGCATAAAAAAATCATCTGTACCCAAGATGGTAAGGAAAAAAAAAGAAAAAAGAGGTCCTGCATATTCCATCTAGCTTCTCACGAAAAAAGTGACTTCTAAAATTACTTCACAGTAACGCTGGAAAAAGGGGGAAGTTACACAGCATACTAGTCTAAGTTTTAACACACAAAGACATAGAGTATCATTATTACATACATATGCCCTAGTGAAAGAATATATGTTTGATTGATATTTCCAGAGAAATTACACATTTTTATGGACAATATAAGAACAAATATTCTAGTAATATGCATTACCTTACGTGATGTAAAACTCAGCTTTGTAAATTGTTATGTATCCTAAACATTAAGCCTAAATTTCCAAACACATCTATCTAAAACAGGGACACGAGCCAATTAACTTTTAAGGGCATTTGCAACTCCTACCAGTCCAACACTGCCTGCTAATTTAAGAGCCGACAAAGAGGCAATGCTTTCTGGGCAGGAATACCTCTTCCCACACGGAGCATATACACGTTGTTCAGACCTCCTGTGTAAAGGGGCACAATTAATAAGAACTAGGATTTTCATAGGGATCTAAATTAATAGCTTATGTTGTCCTCCAGATGCTTTTGAGGAAAGTCATCAACTGTTTCACCAGTACTGGAAGCAAAAGCAAATGTGCTATTTCCACTTTTAGAGTTTTTAAAAAGTCACATGAGTTACTCTGAATTGTTTATATGTGAAGCTTTCTGTGAGGGCTGGTTTTCTGCCAGCTTTGTGTTAACATTAACAGCAAGTTCCTTCTCTTCAGATCTTTTGAACATTAAAAAAATTACAATCTGTCTGCAAAAGCCTAAAAAGAGAACTGTAACTGTCAACATTTTGGTTTAATATCGACTCTGCCTTTGTGAATACAGAGTCAAACTAAGGCAGTAAACTGATTAAATGAAGCAACAGGATGGAGAGGGGAACACAACGTGAGCTCGTCACTGCTGAACTGCAAACAGAAAGTATGCCCAAAGAGTACAAGGTATCAACCAAGACTCCTTTAAAATTTAACATTATCATGTATGCTTAACTTAAATTCTCTCGGCACTCCCAAATTAACAGGGTTATTTCATTTTTAAGCATATGAATGAATGTCTAATTGCTTGCAGAATTTAACTCTAAATCATAAAACTATATATAGTTTCAGAAATGGTGAGAAAGACTTACCTCCATCAAACTTAAATGTATTCCAATGAGGTAGGGCATTGGGGCACTGCAAAGAGGAAGAAAACCTAGCTTTACATTCTCATAACACTGGATTAACACATACGACTTATAAAATTAGCCACAGGAAAATACTGGGATACTGGATTAGATTTTGCTTAAAAATATATATATATATAAACAAACCACATGTGAACAAAATTTTATTCCATATTTGAAAGACTTTTTGTACTATGCAATATCCTCTCACTACTGTAAGACTTTAATTTTTCTTGACATCAGAATTTCTAAGTGACTAAGTTAAGACAGGTATATAAGGACAGCTATTAAACGTATCTATAATACTGGGGTCTTTTTTTAAAAACAAATAAAATGTGTTACAGTTTTCAAAAAAATACCCAGACTTTTTCTAAGAGTATTCTTTAGAAAAATTGATCCTGTTGTAGTGTTAAGTGGTTAATTTAATGTATACATATCACCCGGTACTACAAGTTTTAAATCCTTTGAATACGGGTCCAGACACATTTTAAACAATTTATTTTTAAGTATAAATCTTGAAAGTTTTACATTTATGAAAGAAAAATATAAAAATTATTTTTGAAGATTCTGATAAACTCCAGAGTTACTGGGCTATACGCTGATACCATTATTCCCTTCAGAACACAAAACTTAAGTACACCAAGAGGCTCTTAGGCCAAATTTGTAGCCTCAAACACAGTCGTGATACTTCTGTTATCAAACAGGATGCTAACATTTAAGAGCAAGATTGATCTTTTCCGTCTTCTCTTCCATGATGTTAGCAAACACCAACATGGACTATATAACACAAGAAGAATACTGAATGAAAGTTGTATCTTTGTGTATACAGTATTTCTAATATTAAGCTTATTACAGGACTCCCACTCAACTGATCAGGGAAAGCTTGTATTTGCACTGCTTATCAGAACACATCAAAGAGGATGCCAAAGCTGCTAATTGCAAATATGGCATGTACTGCCTGTTAAACGGAAAGCACACAGACAGACACAACTTTTAAAATAGAGCCTCATTTCATTTTGGATACAGAAGCTCGAAGAGCTCATTTTCAATTTCAGATGAAAAAATGAGAGAAATGTCACTGTACTGCCTTGGATTAAAATATCTTCCATATTGCTTTGATAAACCGGTGCCTACTGCTCAGTAAGAGAAGTACAGTGCTGAAAAAACTACTGAAAGACACCAGATCGGCAAAAATCACCCTGCTTCTCATTTTCATGAGAAATACCTTTTAAAAAAATATATTTACTGATATGCATATTAATATTTATCATGTTTTATCACCTAAATATTTATCACATAAAACTGCTACTCTGTTGGATGCTGCAATACCTTTTACCTTTTAAAAAAATATATTTACTGATATGCATATTAATATTTATCATGTCCTAAATATTATGCTGCACCAAGAGATGGAAACAGCCCCTGTATTAGACATTCTACACGAAAACACTTTTTTTCTTTTTGAAGACATTAAACATATATAACTTCAAAAAAAACTTACAAGTTCATTTGTAGAATACTGAAGTGCCGTGTATCACATTACATTACAACTTACTGAACTGCCTAGGCTGGCAAGAATGCCCCTGCCTAAGCTTCGCCCAGTACAGCACCTTATGAGAGACAGCCCAGAGGGACTGTTAAATCAGAAACTAACTTGGTACAAATCCTGAAGGTTCTGCTTCCTTGGGAATTCCACAGATGAGAACCAGAACATACATCCAAGCTCTTGGATAGAAATTTTTACTATACAACATGATACAAACTTATTACATATGGATTGCTGCTCAACTGAGGAGTATTTTTATTTGTCATTTTGCATGTTTTATTTGCGACAAATGCTCTCTCTCTCACCCACATCTCTTCATTTCCAATGGCCACATTCCAGGAGCAAGAAAATACCCAGTAATTTTATATTCAAAGTATAAACCGTTGGTTTAGCTGAGAGCTGCACAAATGCTCAACTTCCCTGCGTGCCTGGCTATGCTGCTCAAGACTCCTCCAGTATGCACTGAAATGAATGTGTTTCTAATTAAGTAGTTTCATGAACACGACAGCTTCAATCTCAAAAATACAAAGTCTGAACCTCGGCAGGAAGTCTTAAGACTGCAAATGTCTCATCTAGTGGAACCTTGGCTAATGTAATGAAAGGAAGCAGGAAGAGTGCAGTATTCCAGAAAACCAGCCATTTATTAACGTGTCCAAAAGTAGAGTCTGTCACCAAGCATAGGAAAATCTGAACCTGTAAAAGTTAATTAACTGTATCATGTCCATCTTTCAATCCTCCAGTTTATCAACAAAAGAAAAATAAGAATGCCTAAACCCTTAAAACCACGCACCCCCAGTAAGATTTCAAGGAATTACAGGAAAGATACAGCTTAAGATATATGGATCAGCTTTGGATGCAATGAATCATCTTTTCAATTTTCTAGTGACAGACATTACATGTAAAGGCAATACAGCATATAAAACTATTACAGGGGTTCATAAAGGCTACAGTAACCTGACTTTTAGCAGTGTTTTGAAAGCTGTTATTTCTTTAAACTTGTATTACTAAACATTAAAGGGCTCCAGTCAGGTGCTTAATGGGCTGTACAGTGCGTACGCTTGGACAGACAGGAGAAAGCGGGAGGAACAATTTGATACTATAGAACTACAAAGAGTGGTTTTAGCGTACCCACCGATTGAAAAAATAGCTCAGGTTTTGCTGATCAATATGAAAAAGGAAACTTTGAAGCAGTGATTTGTTAAGGTATAATAGTTTTGCAAGTATTTGTGTTAGTTTTACGAATAGTTGCAGAGATTTCCACTAGGGAATGAGGTAGAGCACAAAAGAAGACATTGGGTATTTCTTTGAGAAACATTTAACACATGGGTGAAAAACTGCATCACGGGGCACTGGGACATGGCACTAGTGCAAGAGAATGACAAGCAGACAAGGTACACGCTATGAAGGGCTCCGGAAGATGAATAGCATGTTTGATGCAGAAGAGAAGATGGGGAAAGTAGAAGGTAAATGAAGAAGGTTGACAAAACCATACAAAAATAATTCCTGTAAGAACTTTTTCCAACATGTATAAGCAATTGCTTGGCTTACAGAAGTCAGAGGGAAAACACTGAATGGTCAAAGCTCAGGCAAAGACGCCTGGAGCTACACAGATGAATAAGAAAGGCCACATTTCAGACAGGCAACAAAAGAAACACACACCATTTAGAAATGGATTAGATTGGAAGACTAACAAAGAATTTCCCAAGTTATGGGAATATATGAAAAGAAATTAACTCATTTTTATCCACAAAAGCCATTGCTTGTAATGACTGAAAGACACCAAAGAGGAATGACAAATGGGAGGCATCTACAAACATCCCAGCAGAGAATCAAGGGAAACAAATGCAGATTTTAGTTTGTGTGAAAGGTGACAGGCATGGAGAAAAGCAGGTCTGTGATGCATCCATGGAGCACCTGTTTTTGAAGGTGCATTTGTGTGAAATTTATTTATTCAAAACTGCTTTAAAATAACCATTACTGTTCACCACCCAAATGTGGACCTTAAAGTGCTTTCTCTATGGATAACAAAAATAAAATTATCTGAATATCTGTTTTATCAAAATTCATTTTGTTTGTCAGAACTGACATTATTGTTCAATGATACATGAACAGCAAAGCAAAAGCAAAGATATTTTAAGGATAATTCACCGTGATAGCTCCTTCTACTCCCAAAAGTTTAACTAAGCAAACATCATAAATAACCTCAATAAAATATAATTCTGGTAAAGAGCATAAATATTTCCAATAAAATCTACCAGAGAGATTATATTCTTCTGTCATCACTCATCGATCTGACTGGAAAGGAAACATACCTAAAAGTAAATGCTGAAGGTTCATGTCAGGCTACATAAATTGCTTTTAGCGCCATTTTTCTTTATCATGTGTTAATCATATGCCATTACTTAAATACTCAGCTACCATCCTGTACAAGGCAATATTGTGTGCCTCCTCTTCCCCATTCAGAGCACACTATAATAGTTCTTCCTAACTGCTACTCAGGTCCTGAGACATGAAACGCTCAAGCAGTTTTTAATATTTTATCAGGTTAGATGTGTATTTCCAAGACTTTCAAGTGAACTTCAGTAAGACACACTGCTTGTATAAACAGGAGAAACGCTCCCCACAACCTTTAATCCTTCTGGGACCCATGACAGATTAAAGACTGCCCTTCAGACCAGTCTTTACCTACTGCTTGACACTTCATCAGTCCTGGGGCTTCTTACAACCACAACTCCTAATTATTCAAAGTTGTTTGATGGAGACCAATATCCATTAAGTGCAAAATTACGAAGTATCAATTTCTACTGCACATATTTACTGCTTAAACAAAATGCCTGCCTAAGTCTTTTGGAACAAAAAGAAAGGTTATTACTCCTCTTGCGCTACACTGGTTCCCAATGCAATCAGCCTTATTTATAATCAAATTAGTTATATAGCTAAATATCAAATCATTAAAGTAGCAATGCATAAGCATGAATATGGATATTGTGGACTTAATGGCTATATATTGCCCATGTACTACAGTTGCATTTTTACAATTTCTTTAATTCGTTTCCTTAGGCTAACTAGAGACCTCTTAATTATGCTCCCAAGAGGTGGGCAACTACTAATTGGAAGAGAAGCAGGTGAAATAGAGGGACATTTCCTCTTAAGTGAAAAAAACCCCACCCTTAAAAAATACTGCAATTCACCAGAAAAAGTAATGTAAAACCCAAGGATCTCAAAAAGGTTCATAGTTTACAGCTACACAGGGATTTGCACCATTTTGCTTCATTGTTCTAGGAAAATTGATTAGATCACATTTACTAAGTTCATGTCTTGATATACAAATACTGACTTAATGTGTCGCGCTCTCACACCAGCAGTACTTTACTCTCTAAGGTAGTCTCCTGATTTCTCTTCAGATGACTCATTGAAATGCAACAGAACTCAATCTGAAATTTATTGGGGTAATTGATGCAAATCAGAAACTTGGCTGCATAAATTGGAATTATGTAGAAAACATACAGCTAAGAAACCAGAAGAGCAACTACAAGAGCTTTTAGTGAGTACACAGATGTACCAGGCTAAATCGAAATGCCTACTGAGAGGCTCATGACGAAGGAATCATTGTTTCCCAAGCAGCAGGAGTACTCGCTCTCCAGTTACCCCCTCCACCTACTTAAAGGAGCATATTGAACTATATGCAGATTTAGAAAACAGGAGAAAGGGAGTTAAAAAAACTCCTGGAGAAAGGGAAAACTGCACCAATAGAAACGTTTGTTCAGCAGCTGTGCCAGGGTGCTCTAAGAAGGTGGCTCTCAGAATATATTAATGTTGGCTGCTAAGCAGTCTATCTAATATAAAAGACTGTTTTAATCACCCTAGAAAATATACTGTTGCTTCTGGTAAAAGCCCACAGAATAACTCGAGTGACAATGTCCTGGGGTTTAGAGAACGTACTAAGCTGTGTTACCAGGTCAGCAAAGACAGGCTTTTCTTACAGGCTGATTTTAAACACAGACACTGAGTGCAAAAAGGAAGAAAACAGACACAGTGGGAGTGTTTTTATGCCACAAGAAAAACAAACTGGAAGAAGTAGTGAGGAAAATTAATATACTGTTTCTTTCGCATCGAGAAATGTTTAAATTTCCAACAACAATAGATGGACAAGATCTGGCCAAATTTAAGTAGTAGTATGTGCTTGGCTACTGATGCTTGATGGCAGTATCTCATTAACCAGTACTTTTGGTACCTGCTGGCACGTACTTTTTCTAAAAAAAACCCAACAAACCAAAACAAAAAAACCAACCAGCAGTGCTTCATGTGTTTCCTCTGTTGTTCTGTATTCAAAAGAACAAGCAATTGTGCATTAAGGTGTGAAATCTAATGATAGGATTCCCACCAATTTCTAGTCTCCTCCACCCAAAATATTCCCCTGGGCTGAAAATATAAAAGAATGGTACCTAATTAAAATTTTAAAATAAAGGATATAGCACTCTTCCCCTTGCTTCCCCTCCCCCCCCCCAATTAGTCTAAACGATAGGGATCAGATGACTGAAGTCATTCCAGATACATGTACATGGTACTACACCACTATTATTGGCTCAGCATCCCTAGTACAAATAGCCAGTGTATTGAAAACAAACATTCTGAAGATACAGGCTTTTGGCATTTTCAATTCTGTGGCTAGGTACGTGTGTGAGGAATGCAGGTGAACATAAATATTAAGTTTAAAAAAATACTTTCAAGAGGGAAACAGGAAGAAAATTACCCCCCTTCCACGTTACAAGTTAAAAAAATTAGCAAACTGAAACAATGAGAAACCACAGTGTTTTGAAAGTACTTGGTGTAAAATGTCAATAAAGGACAAAATGCTATAGAAAAAAATTGAGCTTTAACAACATCAGTGAAACAGATTCATATTGAGCATGTTTGTGGCAGAGTTGCCATTCACTTGTAACAATATCCAACCACCCACCTCTTCCTGCCTCACTCAGGAAAGCGCACTTCTCTCAACAGCTAAAGGGAGCTCTCTGCATCAAGCCTGAAGTTTCTCTTATGTGAAGTTGGCCAAAAGGATCTTCAAGTGGCAGGAGGAGAGTTAGTTATTCTACCCATTAGCTCACTGCAAAGAGAGCTATTCTACCTTTTTGTAGCTCTGGAAAGATCCAATAGTAGTTTTGTCCCCTTTCCCTCCCCAGGAAATACAACAGATTTCAAATTTCACAACCCTGGAGCTGTCAGTGTATCAGTCGGGACCTTAGAAGTTTCCTTTATATGAAAAGTTTCCACTGCAACTCAAATGATTAAAAGCAAATAATCACAGGTGGAATATATTTTTTTCAAAAACTTTCAAAGGTCATGAGTAATACAGTCTATATACCCTTCTGTGATTTTCAAAAGAGCAGAAGATTCAAAAGCATCATACAGCACAGTCAATAAATGGACAGTCAACTGAATGAACATGGTATTTTGTATTCATAAGAACTGAAGAATTCTCACTACTTTAAATTTTATTTCCATTTCAGCTCTTTAAAATTCTTATGTCACATTTGCAAAAGAAATAACCAGGCAATAATTAAAATTAAACTAAAACCTCTTTTATTTTGAATAATCTCAGGTCATTTCCCTTAAGAGGCAGACACCAATAAGCAATAATACGGCCTTTAAAGCAGAGAGCACAGAGCCGATTTCTCAGTCCTCCTAGGCAAAAATGATGTCTCTAAGTTCACATGGTTACAAAATAGATGGACTCTCTTTTGAGAAATATATTTATGGCACATAATTTGTTGCTAAATTGACTTATTCAAACAATTACAGTGTGTGTAGCTACCCCTCCAATTAACGTTCATATCTGGCTAAGGTAATCAGTTGTTGTATTTGTGAGCATGCAATTACAATCTGCCTAATAATTATATATTTTTAAATAATACTTTTCACACACTAGCTGGTTCATTCGTTACATGGACAGGGTGTTACGCCATGAAAGAATTCATTCAGTAGAGCTCAATGACTTGTGTCTTTATTTCCTTGAGTACACTGCCCAAGTGTTTGCTTTTTGCACACTTCTGCTCCCAACTGCGGGGTCTGGACTTAGCCCCTTTTAACATGTCTTTGTCAGAAAGTCGATGAATACCTAATCTTCAAACCCAGCATAAAAACCTCTTGTGGTCCACATCGTTGTCCTGAAAACTCCTAGCAGCATGTACCTGAAGAAAAAGCTGGCAGCAGCAGCCTTCATGTGTTAATTACACATGTGAAGCCCATTATGCAGAGAAAGGGCACCTGCTGGCAGTGCAAATGACTAGAATCTGCCCTTCCTGTGCAGTGAGTAAATTGAAGGTTCATTTCTACAGGAGATAATAGTTTTTAGGTTCCGTTCCGTGTATCCTCGACGTAGGCACATACTTAACATTTAAATCATCTGCAGAGGAACAAGCTTCCTTTAAATCTGCATGTTTCAGTTCCTAGCACGTCACTTAAAAATGCTAGTTATCCCGGCTGGTTCCTTACTCTTGCTTAAATGCAGAGAAAAAGTCACACAGAACACTAGCTCTTAAAAAAAACCAACAAACAAAAACCAGCCAACTTCCACACTAAGAGCCACACTTAAAATACGGTATCGTATGACACAGGAAGTTTGTTTTTTTCTGAGAAGGACTTTTTAAAATGCTAGGGGGCAGAGGAAGGCTGTTTCTATGTTTTCAAATCGTTCCCAAAAGTGCATTAAGCACCACACTCCCACAAACATTTCTGCTACACAGGGAGGCCTGGAAGGCCAGCCAGTAGACCTTGCCAGTAAAGACAAAGGCATTGAGTCCCTCAGCTTTTTCTGTGTCCTTCATTACTTGACTATGTGACCACGCAGCAGCAGGTCCACATTTTCCTTGTGATTTCCTTTTACTTCCAAGCCTGTAGAAGCCTCTCATCACCCTTTACATCCCTCAGTTTAACTCCAGCCAAGCTTTGGCCTTACTAATTCCATCCCTGCATGCCCAGGCAACAATTCCATTAACTCTCTAACAGGGCTTGAAAGTTTAACTTCTCTAGGAAGCTTAAGGTAAGGCCACTCTTTCTGGGCACTTCATCTCCCTGCTATGTACACAGAGGGAAGAAAAAAAAAAAAGGGGAAGTCACACAAACTGAGCATGGGAAGCAGCAACTAACAGCTGAGCAACTAAAAGCAGCAGCATCTTAAACTTCCTCTTCATTAATTACTCGGAGTGCTCGTCCACCATTCCTGTGCACATCAAACGGGAGAGATGATGTTACGGCTGGTTAGGCTAAACCGTTTGGCTTTGCACTAGAAAAGAAAGTAAAAACTGAGAGACTGTTCGAGGGGCACTGTAGACAGGCTTCTGAACCATTAACCACAGAGTCCAAGACATACGCCTAATGACACACTAATCTGGAGACCACAACAGTGAATAAGGAGGCTTCTTAGGCCACCTGGACAGCGTGGAATCATCAAATAGGTTGGAAGGAACCTCAGGAGGGCAACTGGTCCAAGCTCCTGGTCAAAACAGGGCCAGCTTTGATATTATAGGAGGTTGCTCATGGGCTGTGCCAAAATTTTTCACATCATGATAATGAATAAGTTTTTGAAAGGTTTATATCCATTCTCCTAAGTTAGGTAAATATCACATTCTAAACACACGCTGATAATAAAAGATGACCGCAGCAAAATGAATAGCTTTCGCCCACCTCCAATGGAAGTTCAGGAAAGCAAGAAAATGAGAATATCTTCTCCACTGTATCTTCTACTGTTGGAGTCTTAATTCAAATGTTAACATTTAACACAGATATGCTGAAAACAGATTTTAATTACACAATATCTAAGTTGCAGCATTCCATAGTAACCACTTATATTGAAGTATTTCAACATACTGATAGACAATTATATCTTGCCATGAAAATAATTTTTTTTACTTACTAGGTTGATTGCTTCCTTAATATGACTATATATTTTTAGAGTAACAGTTGCATCATAAGAGGACTTAAGACTTACTATACAGAAATGTGAAAAATGTTGTGAATCTAAGTGATATATATACATATATATATAATATATATACACACACACATATATATATAGCCTTACCAACAGTAGTCCAATAGATGTGGGGGCAGAACAGGAATGTAAACATGCTGCCAGAACATCGGGTAGAGCATAGCTGCAGACCCATGAATGCAGGCAGTTAACTGAAAAACACATATTAAAACAGGATCATAAATAAGACAAAAACCAAGCTTAAAAAGGCAAGGTTAGAAGAAAAAAAAGTAAAGAATCAATTCTGCTTTCATATCAACATGCTTTATTACAAAATATACAGTGCTCTTTTTAAAAAAAGGGGTATTGGTGGGTGAAGCATGACTGGTTTATGGTGGTTGTCATTCAACTGACTTTGTAAACAGCTGAGAACATGATTCATACAACAAACAAAACCTGAAAAGAACACCCAGTGTTCTATAAAGCAACAGAAACATGGAAATGAAAACACAAAGGGAACTAAAAAATAGTAAAGGCAAATCCCCCAACCCTGGTAATTACCATCCATTAAATATCATAAAACTGCATTGAAATTATAACACAAACTGAAAAAATATTTGAGCTCAGAAGATACAATGTGAGTGGCATACGTTTGTTAAGAACATATCATACTAAACTCAGTGATTAAATTTTTATTATTTAAAAGGGATTTTTATCTAATTGCCCTTTACCAAATCACTTGATCCATTGACTTTCTCAGTTATATTTTTAAAAACTCATTCAGAATAGTTTTGATGTTGGCAGGTACTAAATGAAAAAGATCACAAATAGCAAACACATGTGCCAGTCAAGCCGTGGGGAGAATCCTCACAGAGCTTTGGAGGAAATTACGTCTCTCAATCCTATTTCAAACGATAATTAACAATTTGGAAAAGAAGATAAGCAGGATATTTGTCACATTCACTAAGGATATTAAAATGGAGAAGGTGGTAATCCTCAATAAGGAAATCTCAGCAAAAGCTATAGTCAAAATACCCTAAGAAGAGGATATGAACACACACATATACTTGGGAAAAGAGAAAATGAATAAATAAATCAGAACACTCATACAAATAGACACATACATGGAAAAGACTAAGAGATGACAGGCAATCACATCCACCCTGACAGTGTTTTGCAGTTTAGAGTGTCTTTTAATCTCAGATGATACCCAGCACAAGTACTACAATGTGTTTCACTTGTGAGACGTATTTTGAAAACAATACTCAACAAAAGTCTACCAGTTATTTGAAGGTACAATGAAATCAAGCATGTAATGCTTGTCTGGACAATAGGAAGGAGGGAGAACACTGCTTAGAAATACCGAAAAGACAAATTCTAAAGGACTGAGGTCCTTGTGGTGGCCTAAAGTTGCGTGAGATGAAACTAAGCAAAGACAAATCGTGACGTTAATCCTAATTCAGTTAGATGTGGTGTAACCTTAAAAAGAAAAAGTAGATGACCCTCATTATTATTAATTTCCACTAAAGACAGACTACTGAATTATATACCACTTCATAGGGAACCCACATCTGGTAAAGAAAATGGTCTAGATGAGCTAATACAGTCTCTTAAGGCTCCATGTCAGGGAAAATCCACTACAACTCTGGATGTAGTTTGGCTTATGTTCAATGCCAAAGCCTTTATGTAATTCCAATACAATTTCTGTAAATAACAGAACCTGGTTTTCTGATTAAAATGCAGGTCATTAAGCAAGAAGATTGAAGACAGGCACATATTTTACGTGTTATTTTTAAGCCTGTGAACAATACAGATCTGGATAAGCAATAAGAATGCACCAAGGAACATGGATTTTTGGGGAGAATTACTGTGGTTCTCTGCAGTGTGGTAAGAACCATGGTGAGGTATCAGCTTCACTAGCAGGTGTTTTTCAAAAGCAGAAAAGTGAGTATAAAAATGAACTGAAATATACTTTGCAATTTACAGCTCAAAATAGACACAGATTTTTTAAAAATCATTCAGAACCTAAGACCCAGTATGCCAAGTATAAACCCATACAGCACTTTAATGATAAAAATTTCAGACATAAAACCCCTCAATTTGAAAAGCCAGAATTTTAAGCTATACCTTGTACCTAGTTGAGAGATATTTTATTGTGGCTAAAATATATGATTAATCTGTCTGTTTAATAATGTTTTTGAGTTCCAATCATCTCCATCACCTAATCAAGGAAAACCTGAGAAAAAGAATGGCCTACTAAACCAGATCAAAAATCCCTTGTCTCCCAGTATTCTGTCCAACAGTGGTCAACACACATTACTAAAACCACTGATCAACACATTCGTCAATAAAATTGGTATTTTCCATTTTCTCCGTCCCCACCAGCTTGCAGCTCACACCCCATGTGCCAATGAATTCAAATAAACACATTGAAAAGTGCTGCCCTGTCTCTTCGTTTCAAGCCTATTCCCTCACACTTTTAATGGGTGCTCTGTGTTTTGAGCATTTTGAGACAATAAATAAAAAAATAAAATCTCCTACTTATGTTCTAAGGGCCACACATGATCTTCCAAATTTCTATCAAGTTCACTGCCTCCTTAGTATCTTTACCAGGCTGAATGAAGAGGTCTAGTCTACTCTGCTCTCCCTAACTGAGAGATCATTTTGTATATTTGCTTGTTCTTGTTACCCTTCTCTGTACTTTTCACTGTTTTACTTTATAATTTTTTATTTGGAGTACATAAGAACTCATGCAACATTCACAATGTGGGCAAGCCATGAACATCATGTGGCATTATGCCCTCTTTTTTGTTCTCTACTCCCTTCATAATAATTTCTTGGCTTCTAAGCCTTCAACTGAGTAATAAGCTGGCATTTTCGTAGATCGATATCACTCTCTTTAAAAAAACTCCAGTATCTCTTTATGAGTGGTAATAATTACTTCAGTTAGTCAGACCATGATTGCTTACATGGTTAGAAGTGTTTTCTCCCATAAGCATTATTTTATATTTATCCATGCTATGCAACAAAATGACTGCCACAACATTTTCTCCCCTTTTAGAAAATTGTTTTTCATGAGGATATTGAACAAATTCCAGAATAGAGCACTGTTGGACTGCTTAGCAACTTCCAGGATTAGGAAAACTGATAATTTTTCTCACCCTTTTTCCCCTCAACCTTTTAGCCAGTTGTTTACCCTCAAGAGGATCAAACTGTCCTATGCTACAAAAATTTATTTAATAGCTTTGAAGAATCCAACACTGTTCAATCTTACCTAGATTTTTAAAGATTTTTAAGATTTGGAGGCATGGATTTATTTTGCAAAGGTCATATTTACTCTTCCCATGAAAGCTACACAGTCACTCCTCACCTTAGCACTGCTTGATTTTGCAGTGCCATAACAAGAGAGTCCACAAAGCTCAAAAGTAGCCCAGTGCTGATAATGTGTTTCCATAAGTGAGAATATGCAAGAATTTAAACTAGATTTGAACCACCATCCTAAGGAAATGGCGTCTTTGGAAGCAGACAGGGTACAGCAAGTATTTTCAGTCTTTCTCAATAAGAAAGCGCTTTATTAGCAGGTGAACATTATTTTATGGTCCATATAGGATGGAAATATTAGTATGTTAGGATACTAATTAAAGCAAAAGTTAGAAGCTACAAAATCTTGAATTTATTCTGTATTTATGACTCATGAAACACTAAAGATTTATCCCTATCCCATTATATTTCAACTTATCTTTATATTATTCCTACTGGAGAAGATGCTCCTCTCTCACAGATTAGACAAAAGGCATAGCCTAGTTCCAAAATATTCAGCAGAAAAAAAAAGCATGCTTTCCCAATGTAATTTCCCAATGTATAGAGATATTCCCAAATCCTTTATGTTTTCGGTTTCTGTTCTCCAAATCAAAAAGATGTCTGGAAAAAATACTGTTTAAAAATTTAATTCTTACTTAAAAATTGCTTCTATGAGGAGCGAATGGATTATTTCCTGGCATTATTATATAACATGGTTGCTTCTGTAGAGGAGTGAACTCAGTAATCCAAGGAGGCCCCTTCCAAGTCCCCCTCCTATTGGTTTTAAAACTCAGCAAGAAAAGATTAAACAGACATAAAGCTCAACACTGCAGACATCTGAGCAGAACCTGTCACTTATTTTTGAGATGTACTCCCACCTTGCTATCTGGCATGAATTCAAATAATGTACTACCATGAGTAAGCACTGGTACTGTCCTTCAACTCTGCCAAGATAAGGGCTCATAAAAAAGAAATAGTATATTTGCTGGAGACCTCACCTGATTAGTGATTGCCATATAGAAAACAAGCACTTAATAATAAGGCAGCCTAAGAAATGCCCAACTGTCAAAACTATAGGAATCCAGCATTTTGAAATAAGATTAGTTCCACTACCTCAGCTTCCTGCAGCTGTTGCTAGAGAATATAAAAAGATAGCTATGTAAGAAAGTCACTGATTCACTAATGCACTTTTTGCAGTTTTATAGTTAATACTCTAAAAGCCTTATTTGAGCAAATCAATGGGATTGTCATATATATAAAAACCATAAACTGACGTTTAATTACAACAGGCCATTTTCCAGTGCATTTTACTCTCTCTCTCCTGATGCATATACACTGCACAGTTTTACAGATGCAGTACACGGCTACAAATGTGCAACATATACTGGAAAAAATGACCACCTTTTGAGTGTTTGTAAGATCTTTTTTCTGCATTACTCAGGGCTGAAAATAAAGTAGAAAGCTTAAGACTGAGCTATATAAGAATTAAGCGGAGAAAGCAGAACTGTTGCAAAGGCTGTGTATGAAGGTCAAGACCTATACTGGCAGGTTATAAGGATGGCAATAGAGCTCTTGGGAAGGAAGAGCTTGTACATTTAAAACAGTAGTTGTAAGACTGCTGTAGAACAAGAACTGTGCAAGCTCTTAGCTATGTTGCATCACAAGGACATCTGGTGAATGGTATTAATCATATGTTGTCTTTTCCTAAGGACCACCATTTCCTTATCCTCAGAGCCCTGAGGCATGTCAGAAACCAACCAGGGAATAAGAGGTTGTGTATCGGAGCTTTCCATGACATGGAAGAAGTGACACGACAAGCTCTCAACTCCCAGGAACAAAAGAGTATCCATGTCAGAATGGTATTTTTTGCTTTGTACTAAGACTGTAATAACAGAAAAATTATGTACAGAAATTCACCTCAGTATGATGGAGCCAAATAGAAACATCACAGAAATTCAGAAGTTTACATCTTTGAAGACTCATCAGGCTTCACATAAGCCACCTTTCTAAAATGAGAGACAAGCTGCTGCTGCCCTTATCACAAGTAGTTAACATACCTTGTTGAGGCAGGGCTGCATGGGCAAGTTATGATGGAAGAGAGAATACTGGATGCAAGGAACGCTCTTCTGTTTCATTTTTGCAACAGCATGCTCCCACCACCAGGTGGTCTTTTGCCAAGCACAGTTTTTTATGTGTTTTGGTTTGTATTCGGCTCGTCATGAGTAGTTAGATCAAAGAATACGTAAAGAAACTTAACATGAATAATTGCTTTAATATTTTGAGAAATTATTTGAGTTTCCTTTTGTAGGAAGAAAAAAATCCAAGAAAACAGCAATAAATCTTCCATAGGTTCAGTACACATGGTTTATAAAACAAATGATAAACACAGCCTCATTCAGTTACCTCTAAATCTTATTCAACTTAACTATATTAAGGATATTTCAAATCAAAAATTGAATTTGATATGATGTATTATAACACAGAATTCATTCCACAAAAAAAGACTTTCTATCCAGAACAGTTTAATTTTCTCTCTCTTACCTGATATTAAATTTAAGCCTTAAGTATGAAGCGTGCCATGTCTCTCAAAGTTAAAAGAAATTAACTGCAAATAGGTCCCTTCCACTTTTTTGTTAAAAAACTAAAAAATAAAAACAAAGAAACCAATCCCTCTCACCACCACACCACCCTCACTTTACTTTGAGAATTCTCAGTTTGGTACGTTTCCAGTTACAAGGTCTTGGCTTCCACTGAGCACAGTTTGAAATAAAATAATGCAGCTTGTTCCTACTGCTGGAACATGCAGAGCAGAGCGTGCAGGCAAGGAATCACTGGCTCTGGCCCAACACTTCAAACCTGTCTTACACTGTCACTCCAATCTTGGAGCAGTTGATATATAAAGTTGTAAGATAAGAACACACAGTATGAATACCCCTCCCTCACGAAGAACCAGACATGCTTTTATCCTGGACAGAGGCAAAAGGAAGAGAAATAGCAGAAAGATAGGAAAGAAAACACAACCCTACTTGTGAAATGGCTCATTAAGGAAGGCAAAGTGACAGGTAAGTAATTCTTCTTCCCAGGCTCTGTCACAAAGGGAGAGATTAAACCAACCGACCACACAAATTTTGAAATGCTTTGGGTAGCCGTTCTCTTCTTTCCTCCTCTCTGATAATTTACTATTCTTTTCATGCTTTAGGTTTCTGAAATAAACACCTCTCTTCTTCATTTTATTAAATTACCAGGACTGGACATATTTTTGCTTATTTTAGTAGGGAGGACACAGAACACTTGGCAGATATAAAAGTTAAGATTTTGCAAGTTTTCTATGATATTAAACTTTATAATACTGAAATTCTTTCAGTTAAATGTGGGATTGATTGTAAACATTTAATAATTATTAATAGGTCCCAGAGATTATTCTAACTCTCCTAGTTTCACTTACCTTTCAAAATGATATTGTAATAGCTATTCTGAGATTAAGTATGAAGTCTTACTCTCTTTCATTTTTCTGCCCTGTATTGACAGACCATTCTTACATGATTTTATGTACATAATTTCAGCCTTCTGCAGTATTTACAATTCCATGAAGCAGTTTTAATCTCAAACACAAAGTAGGACATGGTCATACAGTAAGAGACTAGTTAATACCATACAAAATTGAAGTGGAAGCTTGTATTTTAGAAAGGATTGCTCAAGTACTTAGCCCACAGCACTAGAAAGCAAAATTAGTTAAACCATCTTATGCTCGTCATTCATAAAGGAAAGCAATCAATACCCATTTACAGAGCAAACAGAATGAAGACTTAACATTTTCTTTTATAAAGAAAATCACAATCTTATTGACTGATAAACCTTGAAATGCATAATACAAAACTTTGAACTAAATCAAGCTGTGTGCTTGTTTTGATGTCCTGCCATTTTTAGAAGAGAGTACTCTAGAGTATTCAGTAGCTTTCATCTCTCAGACCCTTGATGGAGCCTAAGTAGCATTAAGACAACAAAACTGCAAAAATGTGGATTGTCAATGTATTTTAGCCCACTCCCTCAGTCCATCCAGAGAAGGTCACTGGAACATCCATTTGACAGTATCATTTATCTTTTTTTTCCCCTGTCAAGTAAATTATGAAAAAGGGACTTCACTACAGCATAAATGTTTGTACATTTATGTACCAAACGCCCCCAAGAATTCCTGTATCCAAAAACCCCTTTTTCATTTGAACATTAGAGGCCAACAGAAGTTCAGTAAAATCGTCACATAGAAGCACAGAATTGAGTTGAGGTTGCATAGCTGTGGTTAGAAGGGGGACCTAGAGATCATCAGATAATTTCCTATATATGACAGTCATTTTTAAAAAAGTAGTGTGAATAGAAGAAGTTATTCTGCATTTTACTTACAGTGCTCAGCTTACTACAACAAATGAGGATGCGGCGTTCATAGAGCATACTGGCATAGAGATGCAGCATGTTGTTGACATCAACTGCTACAAAATACTCTGTCAGATTTCTCTGGAAAGAGAGAAAATAATTTTTGATTCATGATATTACAAAAACAACTGTCCTTAACAACAAAAATAACCAGATTTCATCCTCCTATTACACTACATCCAGTATGTGGCTTAACGAAAGAAAGCAGGATGTCATATTATGTCAGAGTATTTTTTAACTGCAGTATCTTTCCCCTAACTTTTGGGGAGCTAGGTCTTGGAATAATAAAATTGATGTTTCACATGCAGCTTCTTAAATACAAGATACTTCTCTGAGAAAAAAAAAAAGTTCTGTCACTCTTACGGAAACTTCAAAGCTGCCTGATAAAGTACCAAAAAAAAAAAATCGCACAACCCAACAATAAAGTTTTTTTAGTGGACAATTCAAATATGACAATTTCAAATGTAAGCTCAGTCTATGCTAGAACAATTCTGATAATTAGAAATATACATGGGCATTTAACGTACAAGCTAAAAACAGTTACACAGCTGTCTGAACTCACTTCATGCACTCAGACACATTTGCCCTTGGTGGAAGACAGAAAGTACTTCCCTGGGGGGCTGGGGAAACTGAGGAAGGAGAAAGAGAATTCTCTCTCTCTGAAAACTTCAGTGGATGCCCATCTCTGATGAAGAGGCAGGATTCAAACATCCAGTTTTACTTGAGTGATCAGTATGTTTATATAGTATAAAGAAAAATAATTGCAGTAGAATATTGTAAGCAAAGCACATTTGCAATCTGTCTTTAAAGCATAGATAGCAAGACCAAAACACAAGCAAGTAACACCACCGAAACTTTACATATACACTTTCTAGGTAACACAGGTTTCTTTCTTGCTTTTGCTGCTCAGAACATTAAAAAGTAGCTATGTAAAAATTATTGTAAGTAACGGAAATTCAAAAAAGAAAACAGACCAAGCTGCACAAGAGGCTATGGCCACTTCATCCCCCACACCATCCCATCAGCCAGCAACATTATCCATTCATCATTACCAATGTAATTGCCCTGTGCACATGCTGTAGTGGCATGAATCATGCATCATTTACTAAATAATTAAGATGTCTTCTAATAAACAGCAGAATGTGATCCTGAGATCTCTACCAGCAAAACTAGAAAGCCACCATGTAGGTGACTTGATCAAAATGTATTATGTTATGAAGGGCTTTTACAGTGCAAGGCAAACAAAAAAGGATTTTTGTTTGCAGAGGATATTTTCACTTCTTAAAACACAAAAATTTTTAAAAAGGGGTGGGGGGTGGGGAGTGGAGGAAAAGGTAATGCACCCAGAAATGCTGAATTAGGGAATTTGTTTCCAAATAGCTTCTTACAGATATGAAAGGGTCGCTATATGATAAAGACAGTCTTATACAAAACACACGTGAGAGCAAAATTAGATTAGTCATGAATTCAAGTGCAATCTTAATCATCGTTAAACAAAAAAGTGCAGAAAAGCAAAAAGCAAATATGATTTAGAAACTTAAAGAAGCTCAACAAAGCCTATTAGCACTTTTGACAGATCCAAAGATAACTCTAAAACCACCAATACTTGGCCCGAGAAGTCTGCCAAGATGCTTCATACTGTGCAAAAATATGTTCCACAGCTTGCCATCCAAACACAAAGAACTAAAGAAAAATTAAGCATTGTATTTGGAAGACTTTTGTACCAGTATCTAGATAGATACAAACTAAGCTCATTATGGTTAACTTCAAACATGTTAATATAAAACAATCATTCAGGTCTTTGTTACAGAAAAACTATAGCCACAGACAGGTATATTCAAAGAAGAAGGAAAAAAAAAAGCCAAAACGTTTTGCCAAAAACCTATTAAACTATCATGTACTTTTTCTATATTTCTCATCCCATCTGTGCTGATTAGCATGATATTTTTGTCTAAACATAAGCTGTCTTCTCTACGGCTCTTCTTCCCCCTCTCACCCATCTTTCCACGACGCCAAAACACAGTGCATGACGACACAATTACTGCAAATAGTGTGAATTAAAAGAATTTTTAAGTAGCACTGAACTCCCTTTGATGCCACCCAAATTAGGGGAATGGCAAAAGGAGCCCATAATCCCCACGTTCTGCCTGAAGATGTAGATATGCATGTGCATGGATGTGTTTATAAGGCAACAGTATCCACTACTGAGAGGAAAATAGACACGGGGACTTGATTTGCAATTACTCTTCCATCAAGTTTATTGTAGCAAAATACTGGCTTTGACACACAAATGTACCTTCAGATGGAAAGACTTATAAGGTTTTAGTCTTCTCTGCTCTCAGAAATTTGCCAATGACACCTGCGAAGCATGTGGGCTGTATGGTAATGTATTGATACTAAGGAAATTCACGTGTTAGCTCTAAGTTTTATTTATAAGAAAGCTGTCATCTTTGAAGATGAAATTGGGACTTACACATGTATTTTGAAAGACATGTCTCGTAAGTGACAAAACCATGAATGAGTTAAATAAATACAAATGAAAGCGTTCCAATTTGCAGTATAATTGTTGTGTATTTTGTTCCCTAGGATTTAAACCTTTCTTGGGAGAGTAAAAAGTGGGATTTTCAAAATAAAATATGGGAACAGGTATCCCCACTCCTCTCAAAACTCAATAAGAGTGCTACAAAATTCCCTTATGCTCCCTCGAAAGTTCATTCCTAGATCAATCATCTATTTGATCATTTGCTATCTAATATCAGCAAATGCACATGCACACTGACTTTTGAGATAAAAAAAAATTCATGTACTTCTCTTCCTCCATCATCTAATGAAGAATTTCTCACTGAAGGAACAAAGCAATGAGCTCTCTCCTCTGCAAAGAGTGAACCTCGGACATAGTAACATGGATTATAATTCACTTATTTTAGTCTGCTCTTGAACGGCTTCATTTACAAGACTTCAGTGAATTTCCTGTTAGGTCAATAGAATTGAGTCAGGTTTCGTTCTCCATTCTCCTACTGGAAACCCCTCATCTTATTTAGAAGTTTGTTTTCTTTGAAATATCACACATTACCTAACCCGTGTTAGATTTTGAATCTGGTATGCAGCTAACACTCTTTTATAATGCCATGCTGTTGTTTGGGAGAACAAAATAATGAAGACAATACACTTTATCAAATGGTGTAAATATAGAAAAAAAAATGGGGGGGTGGATCTTGAGAAAAACAGGTAGCAAAAGACATACGTTATGAGTGAAAAATCAGGCATTTTGAAATATAGGACTGAATGATACAAAGATACACCAGAACATCACCACCAAGAAAATGTCAGCATTACAGACTGCTAACTTACCTGATATTTCTGAAACACAACAGACACTACTAGGAAATTTACAGTCTTGCACTGTATTTCCTGCAATGAACCCAATTATTTCTGAAGTCACAATGCGTTTACAAATGTTTCACATAACTTAAATCTTTTGGAAAAGTGAATGCTTAGCTGGTACATAAAAGTGTCCATGCTAAATGTTTTCGTGACTCATTAAACATATTGATCTGACACAAAGTCAGATAATTCCAAGAAGTTTGTTAACAATCCAAATAGAGTTCTATGCAGCTCTCCATTAATCATTACATACAACTTCAAAGTTTGGCACTACTAAAACATTTGCTAATATGGGTTTTAACGTGTGATTACTGATAAGGTATGTAGAATTTTGAATAAATCAGGCCAATTGATTAAAATCCTTGAAGATTTATGCTCAATTAATGTCCTTGTATTATTCCCTAATATGCTCCAATTCTACATGAAAGTTGCATTAACAGATAAAATCCTCATAAGAAATTATAAGATACTCACTCGAAAAAAATAAACAAAAGAAATGCCTGAGAAATAGAAGACAGTCAACTGCAACAACAGACCAATGGATTTGATTTTTAATATTTTTCTTTCTTACAATGAGCCCTAGCTTTTTAAATTTGTGTGTGTATATATATGGGCATACATATTTGTTAACTGAATGAAATGTTCTTCTACTCCTATTCCCAGAGGTGCCCTGGTTCACCTCAGACACTGCAAAGAGTCCATCCTTCACAGTGACATCACTGCACAGGATACCTACATCGAAACAGTCACATTCCCTCTGAGGCACATCAGCACCACTCAATGATTCAAAGAGGATGCTTTTTAGCATCACATGGCACTCCCTCCCATGAAGGCTGAGCGTTCAGCTTTCAAAGGGTTTCCAACTCCTTCTGGCCCAAGGCCTCTGCTTTTATAACAGCCTTTGATTCATGAGCATTCCTCATGCCTCCTGCTCAAACGTTTTGGGAAGCTGACTCATACCTTTGAATATAAAGCGAACATCACCAGCAGACATAACCAACAGAGCATAAATACAGCTATACTTCCCGAAGCCTTTACTATGTAGTGTGTTATTAAGCTGTTCCATATCAGTTAAAACAGGCCCAAGGCAGATGATCTACTTTTAATCCCTGCCACTGGTTTCTTCCCATTACTAGCTCATTTCTCTCTGCCCTCCAATTTGCCAGCCTGGAAAATGGAAATAAAATTCCTTCCCTGCTCTCCAGGTGATTTGAGGCTTATCAAACAAAAATTGTTAAAGTTTGCGATGATTAGCATAAAAGAGATTAACATAAAATATAACCCCTATAAACAAGTAACTTCACGTCTGTATTAGGACAGAACACATTCCATATTGATAGCCAGTTTAGATTCAGGAACTGACTCTTGAATTACTCCTAATGTATCATTCTACAAAAATAAAGCACCTTAGAGGAAAAAGCACATCTATTAAATCTACTGACAGGATACGTGTCAGTATGAAAAGCCTACAACACAGAAAAGCTAGCAACTATGTTTTTAAACAGAAACAAAAAGCCCCAAATGTTATCTGCTATACAAATCATCCACAAACGAGATTAAATGTCTTGTTGATTCCCTTTTCTTTCTTTCTTTCATGCCATAAATTGAGGTATATGGTGCTAAGGCAGACCGCAAAATGTTCAAGAAAGAAAACTGAGATGTCAGGCATAGAAATTTGGCTAAGAGACATAGCAGGAACATATTAAAGAGTATTTAAGAGAAGCAAATGCCAGCATTGTCTTCCCACAGACCTATCATCTGGCTAGAAATCTGAGGCATGCTGAAACACATACAAGACAACTTCGTGAGGCTTAAAAGGTCTCTGAAAAAGTGGCCCTAAAGAAACCAGGTATGCTTGACATTTTCAGAAGGCCGTCCAACAAATGGATCATTTTTAATGGTCTCTTACGTCATTCTTTCAGAAGGATCTTACTGTATGATTAGCAGATCTGCTTTTTTCTAGCCATATCAGTCTGTCCATTAGTACTTTTTCCTTAATACACTTCAGCTTTTAATCACAAATGCAGATTGTCAACTCCTGAATGCTATTGTGTAAATACGATACAGAAGGAAGATGTTATCACAAAGAAAAGAATGACCACCTGAGCAACTACAGCTAATAATAAACCTTTAAAGCAAAGAGCCTAGATCTTCATCTGAATCAATACAAAATGTTTTAAATAAGGATATATGATATCTGAATTCTGACAGCATCTTAAAGAACAAGGCAAGTTAATACCAAAGTGGTATTTGATCTTTCTTAATACTAGCAATACGGATGTTTGAAACATTGAACTCTTTCACTGAGGATACTGAGTATCATGATTATATCCTTGGCTT
This sequence comes from Aptenodytes forsteri, assembly GCF_000699145.1. Classification (NCBI taxonomy): domain Eukaryota; kingdom Metazoa; phylum Chordata; class Aves; order Sphenisciformes; family Spheniscidae; genus Aptenodytes; species Aptenodytes forsteri. The sequence continues at coordinate 680,428 of NW_008795382.1, read as the reverse complement.
GACTAATAAGTAGCCGTAACACTTTAATAAATAAAAGTGTTATGTAATAAAAAATAAATAAAAGCTGGTCGACAGCCAGCTGAACATGAGCCGGCAGTGTGCCCAGGCAGCCAAGAAGGCCAATGGCATCCTGGCCTGTATCAGAAATAGTGTGGCCAGCAGTAGAGAAGCGATCGTGCCCCTGTACTCGGCACTGTTGAGGCCGCAC
>NW_008795382.1:636620-679918 GCF_000699145.1 Aptenodytes forsteri | reverse complement strand
ATTGGAACAGGCTGCCCAGGGAAGTGGTTGAGTCACCATCCCTGGAAGTATTTAAAAGACGTGTAGATGAGGTGCTTAGGGACATGGTTTAGTGGACATGGTGGTGTTGGGTTGACGGTTGGACTCAATGATCTTAGAGGTCTTTTCCAACCTTAATGATTCTATGATTCTATTAAAAACAACATATTGTATTGAAACATTTTTTCAAATAAAATTAATTTCAAACCAGTACGTTATCTCTCCAGCAGGTCCCAACAATTACTTCCCGAGTTTAGTTTTTAGTCTCAGTTTCATGTTGTACTCAAAGTCCATACCTCAAGAAAATCAACATAACTATGTAAACAGTGTGAGGTCAGCAAGGGGAGAACAAAACATCAATCTGAATGCAGAAGAAAGAAAACTGCTTCTTTAGTAGTGAAATTATTAAGTTTCTTTTCAAACAGCAGTTCTTTGGAACTTATGAGAAGAGAACAGACCCTGATTCAAGTTAGCTAATAAAGGTGAAATACCTCAAGGGATTCTTGTCTTCTTTTTGATATAAATTAAAGCCTTGGTAAAATGGATGAAATTCCTTTCTATCGTAATCCTGCATTTTTATGTAAAGGATGACTCTTGTAGTACTCACTCAAATGGCAATCACAAAACTGCCTTAAGATTACTTTCAAGAATTTTTCATAGGCTTATTGTAATGAGTGAATTTTCACACAAATAAACTCCATCATTGTTCTCTGAAACGCCACCATACTGTTACATACAGTTACCAAACCACTGTTCTTTCCCAATTTTGAGTAGCCTAAAACTATAGATGTGTATTTTAAATTTCCTCACTTAGAACCAAGAAATCATGGAATGTTAACAGTAAGTAATAATAGATTGGTGATAATAATAAAAGATTTATAGTTTTTAAATAAATATCTTGACTTACAGCTTAAGATAATTATGCTGTCAATTTCCTGTTCATTTGGTATCTTTTCTTAACCAATTTTGAGTAGCCTAAAACTATAGATGTGTATTTTAAATTTCCTCACTTAGAACCAAGAAATCATGGAATGTTAACAGTAAGTAATAATAGATTGGTGATAATAATAAAAGCTTTATAGTTTTTAAATAAATATCTTGACTTACAGCTTAAGATAATTATGCTGTCAATTTCCTGTTCATTTGGTATCTTTTCTGAATTAAAATGGCAAACGTTAAATTCTACTGTTATGTTGTACTTCAAAAGGCCTCATGTACTTTTGCAGTTAGCAATGCAATGTTTTCTGCCCAATACTTACTATAAATTAACCATCTAAAGTTTATTTCAACATCTAGCAATATTTTACAGAATATAATCTATTACTATGCCAAACAGAGGTAACAATTGTTATCTGTTTTGCTGCTGACATTAAACAGAAATGGTAAAGTGCACGGTCCTCTACAGTACTCACATTTTCAGGTATACTAGGAAGCTCTCTGATGTCAGGCACAGTAAAGTATGAGTGCTAAAAAAGAGCAAATATTGATTATTGCAATATTGTCAAAAGCAATCTAAATTTATTGCTTGGTATTAGTAACAGCAGTAATAGCAGTTGCTCAGCTAAGTAAAAATGACAGAACATTTGTTACCAACTACCAGTATGACTTCTTTGTCATGGATTTTAACAGCTGGATTCTCAGATCACACATGCAATATGAAATGCATTAAGATAGAAAGTATCAAATGCTCCTGAAAAGTTATATTACATTTTTTTGTTCTTCAGAGACGCTGATACAGACAGACTCACACAATGTATGACATATGCCAAGGAAACTCCAAGGCAGGCTATAATTCAAGCCATCTTTCCACAGCCCACTGCAGGTTGCATGACAGACTACAGGAAACAACAGCAAGCAGGTCCTTTTCTGACTTACAGCATCAGTAAGTTTCATTCAAGACCATGGTGAAGTTACAGAAATTTACTGAGAAATACTTCCTAAAGTTTTATGCCTACTTACCTGAAAAATATTACTAAAGTTCTAGGTCACTTTTATACGCCTTAAAAAACACATTTTGAAAGACTATATTGGTCTCGCAATTTCATAATCCATTGTATTGTTACATTTTTTTAATTGTCTGCGTTCCAAGAGACCAGGTTCACTCTAGTTCCCAATCTGACTGTGCACGACTTGCACGATTCTTGGTTAGGGCTTTTGGAAAGGAGAGGAGAGAATGCGACTAAACTGCTTTTGTAAATCAGTGTTGTATACAATTTGTATTATTTTTAAGATATTCACCATTTGTCTTAGGGTTACTTATTAATTACTTGCTGAAGCTTTAAAGGCTGTTATATTCTTGGCATAGTTCCACAATTAGCACAATTTTCTTGTATATATATCTCAGACATTTCAGTGCTTCATGAACAGTCTATAACCCGAAATAGCAAGCGGGTATAACAGCTACACTGAATATAGACACTAACTGTATTAACACAAATTTTTGCTTTTTGATATATCACTGTTTTAGTTTGGTCAAAAAGATGCAATGCAAAGATACAGGAATAGTATATGCACTGTATCAGATATAGGAACCTCACCCCGACCCCAAAACAGGCTTGTAAATAGCCAAAATAAAATGCGTAAAGACACCACAGCTAACAGTCCCTTGGCTGCTTTTTTATATCCTTTCTTGCTTCATCGCCCATGAAATGTCTGAGACAAGGGGGGACTGGCAGCATTCCTTGAAACCACTGGTGTGAAAAAACTGAAATATCCCAACTGATCATTGCCTTTTGAGACAGCTCGTCCCCTTAAACAGAAATGCTGTTCAAAAAAGAGATAGCCTCAAGAGGACTGGGACATTTCTACTGCCAGCTGGTGACCTAGCAAGGCCAAACAACTGTTACCTGTCGACTGACATTACAGGGTGAAGTGATGAGAGTAAGCTGCTTGTTGCCAAAAAGGACTTTAGAAGGAGTAGTAAAGGAAATGAGAGGGAGAAGAGAACTGTGGCTGCACACACCACTAGTTTCCACGTGGACTCTAAATGACTAACTGGCAACATGCAGCAATGTGCATCTTAAGTATTTTTCCACTACAGCCTGGAACACAAGGTTGTTCTGCAAAAATTAATTTGAAGACAAAAACCCCAAAAGACTAAATTCAAAATAGAATCCCATCAATAAAACCCCACATCTATTCTTTCAGTGTTCTTTGGTTAATTTTCTCACAAGATATAAAAAATAAATAAATCCTTTTTTGTGTGAGTTTTTTTCTTGGGGGGAGGAAGAGGAGAAGGAATCAGAAAATGTGATAAACAGTTAATACTCAAAACGCTGCGATGACAGGTACGTGACTGTTTGCTGTCCAGTCTTGTCCCCCTTGCATACTTGCAAGACCTAGGAGTTCTGCAGAAGTGTGGGCAATAAACGTCATGTTGCTGCTCTGTGACCTCTCACAGGTCACAGATGATATGGTGAGAAATTTCCACAGGGAATATACACAATCTTCCTCCAATCAAAGAACAGCATTTCAAAGACATTTGAGGTTAAGGAAAGGGAAACAGAGGGCCCCAAATGTGAAAAGGGGAATTTCACAGCTCTGTGTCCTCACAGGAAAACAACATCTGTGTACCAAGTTCCAAAAAGGGGAATTGCTTTTGACATTCCTCTATTATACGTAATGAAAATTAAACACCTTAGTTTACATCTCTCCTGCTTCACTTACCACTCCAAGATGAACAGAGGTTCCTGGCTCAGGGATAGTAAGTTTATGAAATGTTTCTAGGAGCTCACTCCTTTGACTATCCTGAAATAAGAAGGAGAAAAGAGAAAAAAAAAAAAAAGGAATACTAAGTAGGCATTGCTATAACAAGCTAAACTCCAAGACAGAAGGGCAATGTTTGTGGAATTGCAAGTGTAAAAAAAAATGTGAAAATAGATTTATACATTAGACTATGAACAGAAATAAATGTAGTTTCGTCTAACAGCTGGGTTTTATAACATGATTTTTTAGAAGACTTTTTTTTTCATATGTATTTCTACATATTTCTGCAACCTACTGAGTCACCAACCTATGCACTACATAGTTACTCAGCTCAGAGCAAGCCGGTTTTCACTGCAAGTTCTTTAGAACAACTCATTAGCTTAGGGTAAAGCCAAATGTATTTAATCCATCTAGATGAAGATGTGATCCTAAGTGCTTCTACCTCAAATGCGAATGATTCCGACATGCAAAATACATTATTACCACAAAATGGTAATAAATCAAAGCAGTAACATAACAGGGAAGATTATACTTGTAATATTTTAAATACTTGAAACTAGGCTAGGCGTTGCAATCATATATGTGATTTCTCTGTATCATGAATTATCATTTATAAACCCAGAAGCAAATTTTAATGGCTTAGTTCACATTTTTTCACTGTCTCAAGACTGAATTTTACTTTGTTTTGCTTTAAAAGCAAAACAGCATCTGAAGGGCTTAGGCTAGTTGATGCTATGTGGGTAAGCATTTTGCATCAGTAAGCTTAGTTCTACACTAACTTTACATGAGAAGTAAACTTGGATAAGACATCTGTCAAAGATTCATGAAACACTGCAACACGGGAATTGCATGGATGTGCTGAATACAGTTCAGGTAATCAAAAAGTCTACACAGTATGGATGATTGCAGGGAAACCATTAACTTGTGTTGGATCCACAGTCACATTCCTGGACTTTATCTTTTCCAAAAAATAATTTAAAAGTGTATTTATTTTTCCACAAGCACTTGCCAGGCATTCAGCTTGGCTGAATATGATCTTCTATATTACTGCATCATACAGATTAATAATTCACATGGTCATCTCTGATATAAGCACTTCTTAAAACAGCTTGTTTTCATCCTCTCTCCCTCATTTGATATCAGGGCAGGGAAAGAAGGGCTAGTACTTCAGAGTATTACCTGTCCTTTTGCTGAATAATCTGCCAAGACATTGAGCAGCTTATAAAAGACTTCAAACCATGGAAGGTAACTAAAAAAAAAAAAAAAGAAAAAGCATACATTTAACTTGCTAAATCTCAGGCAATTAATCCAAGATTGCTGGCCTTTATATAGATCCATCCTAACAACAGCCTCCACTAGACATGACACTTTGTAAATATCTGTTAGGAAAGCCACATGAGACCTTCCTTCCATTTGAAGGAGAACACTGCCAGAAGGTTGAAGCATCCCTTTCCTTTGAGGACTGAGCTTCAGTATTTACTCTTCCCCAGCATTTCCAGCCACCTGTGGGCACTAAACATCAAACGTAGCACCAGCTGCAAACAAACTCGGGTATCAGGCAGGCCAGTGGTGGGAGCTCACCTTCCTTCTCACCCTGTACAGAACAAACGTACAATCCAATGGAAGTTTTTAATCTGTACGATAAATGTACACTAAAGTATCTATGTTCACGTATGGTGGAACATTTTTAATCATAATTATTTCCCAAAGTACATGTTAAATAACTAGTCTTCTGTACAGCTGCTGAGAGCCCTAGTAAACTGAAGACAGACAGTTGTTTTGGTTTTGAATCCTGATACAACTGGATTTTTTAAACTGCATAACCAGTATCTCATTTTCAACTGTTGTCAAATCTTATTCCACATCCTGTATCATTGTATTTAGCCCGGCCCTTAGTTAAGTCAAATAGAAACTTTACCTTTAGTAAATTTGTACTCAACTTACAGAAGTAATAAAGAAACAAAATTAAAAGACAAACATGCAGAGAAATCACACCTTTTTCATTTACATTACACTTCCATTCCATAAAATAAGACAGACAGCTAAGATGTTACTTTTCACTACAGAATGCTTTGGAATGATTTTATGCCCTATTTTCATGACACAGTTCTTTATTTCAATTCCTTTTTAAATACCGGCAAGGAATTTCCCCTCAGCTGCAGCGAATAGGAAAGCAAGTTTATGTGACGCACAAACTGCTTCTCTTAATCACAGATGCTTTCTGAAGCAAATGGATTCTATTTTGATATAGTTAGACAGGATTTAAAGTTTTTATAAAATATGACTACATCCTGACAACTATAAAGAATTGAGTGCCCCATGGTTCCTAACTGTACAGCTTTCGGTAATAAATGAAGTGAGAAGCTATATATGAGACAGATAAAGTGAATGGCACTCCATCATTAACATTTGTTTGAAGCCTGCAAATGCTACTGTAAAATGTAAGTAGCTTATCAAAATATACTGATAAGCAACTTAACTTTTCATGTTATATGACAGTATTATCATTTAAATTAATATGCTCTAAGCATCTTTACAAACTATGTATTAGAATAGAGCAGAAAGACAATTACCACTTTAAACAGCATTTAAGTTTGGCATTATATTGTAAACAATCAAGAAGGATTAGTTAGAAGATAAGTTTCTTTCTTTCTGTTTAGTTAAATAAACTTCAGCAGAGTTAAAAGCCATTACAAGAGTAACAAGAAATCCTCTCAAAACATATCTGCTAAGTAGAGATTAAGAACCTGGTAAACAAATCCTTGCAAGGCATCTATCAAAAGAGTTTGAAAAGACAGAAAACCAAGAAGGCAGAAAGCTCCCTGACAGTATGAAACCAAAACTTATTTCAGGAAGGCATATTTAAAGTTCTACTTAATTGCTCAGAGACCTTGCTGGAAAACTACATTTACAGAATTAAAATGAGAATCTTTTAAAATATTATTGTGTTTATAATATGTGTGTCAGTATAAAAGCAATAAACAAAAGCAAGTTACCTCAGCTTCTAGTTTGCCAGAGCTGCACTTCATTTACAGCCCCAAAGCCTGTGAGTGAGGACAGACCAGGTTCTCGGCACCGTTTGCAACAAGGGGTGCATGTACCCAACAGGGACAATGCTGAGCTCTGAAACCAAGGTCAGGTTGTGTTCCTTCTTCAGAGATTTACTTATCTGTCCTGTCGGGGGCCTGTTTGTTCACAGCTAAACCTTACCTCACTACAGATTCAAGGGAGTTTTCTTTATTACTGCAATACACCAAACATGACAAATCTGTAGGTTCTATCCGTGAGAATAATCCATCCAAATCCAATTTTAATTCTTTCGCTCAGCACCTAGAAAACAGCTTCTATGATTCTAATAAAAATAACCCAGATAAAGTCTCATATTCACACAATGTTGAAAATCAGCAAACCCTCCATACAGCAAAAGGGAAGGTATAACCCTATTTCTGTTATACTTGCTCATTCCTTGTTGGCTTTCCCTTTTCTCTTTACTATTATCGTATAATGAACTTCATTATTGCCCTTTGTTTAACACTAACTCTTCCTTATTTTAATCCATGTTTTCCAAATAATGGTTTAGCATCTCAGCATAACCACTTCTTTTTCTTATTTTAAGAATAACTTTCCATTTTGAGGAGATAAGCTTCATAGTTTTGAAGTTGAGGAAATTAGCGGATATTTGAAGCAGACCTCAACACAACACAATACACGGGGATCTGTGTAGCTCTTGCTCTAGAGAGGTGCAAGACAAGATAAAACAAACAAACCCACCACAATTAGCATCTCAGCATAACCACTTCTTTTTCTTATTTTAAGAATAACTTTCCATTTTGAGGAGATAAGCTTCATAGTTTTGAAGTTGAGGAAATTAGCGGATATTTGAAGCAGACCTCAACACAACACAATACACGGGGATCTGTGTAGCTCTTGCTCTAGAGAGGTGCAAGACAAGATAAAACAAACAAACCCACCACAAAATTGCATAAATTATGTGTTCAATCTCAGTTCAATTTTCACCTCCCTCCTTTGTCACTGCAGAATTCAGGATCTCTCTCATCCTGAAAGCTTTGGATACATTAGAAAACTAATTTATCCTGCCATCTTCAATACTTTCGCTTCATCGCTTATTCCATGTGTTTACTACTCAAGAGTGAAACAGTTCTGTTTCTATTAGACCAAACTGTGACCACCTAATATTGTGTGTGTGTGTGTGTGTGTGTGTGTGTGAAATACCAAGAAATACAGTTAGCTAAATTTGTTTCTAGATCTCTGCCAAAAGGAAAAAATAAAAAAGAGGTGGATTTTTTCTTACAAAAAGCAAATCCTCGAGGCAGCCTTTAAACACCCCCTCCAAAGAAACAGAGGTTGAATTTATAACCAAAAACTTTCTGTACCACATGCAACTTAAGTAGCACAACTGGTAGCACTACAGAAGATTTATGGCTTATGACTTGCTCATATTTAATTTGTAACCAAACACTTCCCCTTCCTCTTAGCTACCTTAGAACTTTTGATTAACTCTTGTTTTCACAGGTCATAGGTTAAACAAAGGAAGGGAAGCGCTCTGGAGTGAAATTGCCCAGAGCACCATAGCATGCGAGCACATGCACGCGTGCACATACACACACACCCACCCCCCTTCAAGCAACATCAAAAAAGCGATAGACTAGAGATTCTTCAAGGGAGTTGAAGTTCAAAGACTCCAATAAGCATAAATCAGATTGTGGTTGAAGAGTAAACAAAAATAAAAGGGCAATCTGAAATTTTAATTTTTTTTTAATTTTACACCCATTTTCAGTCTCCTCACAGACTTGTATACACACTTATAGTGACATATTTGCCAGAAATCACGAGAATCAAATCAAAGCCTAATCAAATTAGGCTTCTTCAAGCTGAGAGATCAGTTTAGCACTCTGCTTTTCTCTCCCTCTGAACCTTCAGTGTGCGATGCAGTCTGAGTGCTGGAGACAGGCCAGTCTGACGGGAAACAAATATGAGCACAGGAAAACTGCTTATTATGCTACATAAGGTCTGCACAAACTCTACTGCACAAGTTGCACAGTACCTTATTCAGTAACTCATATGTCATCACCTTTTTAGTGCACTCCTTGAAAATACAAAACATCATTAGTTACATGTGTCATAGCAATTAGGGTCAGTCAAACCGTTAAGACAACAGCACTGCATTGCAGCTTGTAAATACAAATGCTTCCAAAATGTAGCGTTTAAAGAACAGTGGTGCAAAAACAACTGACAAGCCAGGCTGAGACAACAGGAAAGATATAAAAATAAGCAAATTAGCATGATAACAAACCCCAGCAATCCCTGTGGGTAGGGTGTTTGCAGTTATGAAGAGGTTCACCTTTAATGGAGTACACTTGCAACAAGAAGTAGAGGCTTTTGTACTCTGACTCCACAGCAAGCTGAGGGGGATGGGGGAAGGCAGAAGGATGCAGATGACCGGTGCACCAGCAGCTGCAAAAGGTACAACGCGCCAGCCAGCACTGCTCTCACAAGTCCAATCTATACTTCAAAAGTTACACTGAACAGAAAATGTCATCACCCAATATTAGCTGCTACACAGATGAAAATGCTGTACTGCAGTCAATTTAGCTTTGAATTTTTCAACATATTAATCCACTTGTGCGCTTTAACATACGAAAGGAAAAAACTACTCTCTCACAGCAGCACATGTGAGGTCACATTTTCTGACCTCCAGAAAGGACTGCAACCAAAATTGGAGAATATTAAGCTAGCCGTTTTGAAATGAAGCGACTGCATTTATACGCACATATATATACACATGTACACACACAACCCATGCTTGTATGCACACATACGTGTGCATATTGTCATTCCACAGCAAGAAGGATGCAGTAAGAGATGGCCCAATAGAACTTCCTTTAGTGATACTAAGTTGCCAACAGCAATGAAATTAGGCAGAAAAGTGGATTTCCAGGATCCTCCTACTCTCATTAAACACTTAATATGAAAGCTTTTATTTTTTTTTTTTTTTTTTTTTTTTTTTTTTTTTTTTTTTTTTTTTTTTTTTTTTTTAATAATTAAAAAGAAATCCCCCCTCCAGCTGACTCACACTAGGGAACATTAATTGAAACTAACACTTCAAATTTAGCCAGGTCAAATAGTACCTATGGATATAAAGCAGAAAGGCCACAGTAGCACACCAAAAAATGACACCTCATTTTAGTCTATTACTGGTCCAAGCCCTCTTCTAGCCTGTTTGACATGGGCAATTTTGGAAACAAAATTTCAGTATCTACAGCCACAAACATAAGTTAGCCTACGGCAGTAACTATACAAGAAGGCACTGCAGATCTCCCTGCACTGCTCTTTTATCCAGTCTACCATGCAATTATCCAGTTTTGGATTTCAAATGAAGGCAAACTTCTCCCTTTAAAAACACCTTAGCTTACTGGAAGATTTAAGGATCATGCTTCATAACTTTAGTACTGTGCTTTGGCTACTGTCCTATGTAAAACAAGTGGCTCATTGATAATAACTTATGGGACTTCAAGCTGCACAAACACGAGAGCTACTGTTTTATCTCCATCAGAATATAACGATTAGCTTCCAGCAAACACAAAAGCCGAGAAAGTATATACAAAACCAAGATGACAGCTCTATTATAGTGATTACCTATATGTAAAGACATGTAACTAATTTAGTTAAATGGAATTGTCCAACAGTAAATAAGAAAATGCAACATCTCTAAGAATAGCAAATGGGAAATCTTTGAGCAACATATCTACACTGGCATCCAGTTGATTTCTTTATCAAGTAAAAGATGCCTTCCTCAGGAAAAAACAGCTGTTTCTTATCCAGTTCTGAAGCACTACTAATGAATAGAGGTTTTGATAATAAGTATACTTTCTTTGAAATGTGAAAATTTCACCATTATCACTTCTTTTGATATTTTTTGAGTGCTCATTAGAATGAAGGAGAGTCATAAGTTATAGCATGTACCACTCTAAACCACTGTAGATATCTCAGGAATACCACGTACATCCAAGGTCAAGTGTAAAGAGAGGCTGGGCAAACAGGCAAACATGGTATAGAACTAGGAATTTTACTTACTGTTAGAAAAGTAAATCTCCAATGAAGTCAACTTAAAAAGAAAGAGATTTTCCAGTATTGGTTGTAACAGACAACTGTGAAGGAGGAAGCAATAGCAAGATAACCAAAGTGTGCAAGAGCATTGTGAAAGCTGAACTCATCAAAATAAACTCCCATGGAACACTAAAGAGTTTGGAAGTGTATTGAGAACTTTGGCAGCAGAAATGCTACATGTTCTAGCGTAGCAGCAGCAAACCCCAGTGGCAAGGGGTACCTTTTAAAATTATTTATGAGTATTTGCTAATTACCATAGCAACTGTTTATAAAACTAATTTTTAACATTGACAGCTCCAGCATTCAATTTTACTAGTGTGCTGACACCATTAAAAAGCAAAGCAAACACTTCTGGAAAAGTACCTGTAGTACCTTTGGTTTCCTCTGAACCCTACAAAAGATGAGTACCACCTTAGTTCACACAATTTCTACAGAGGACCTGAACAACTTCCAGTCCATATATAAGCAGAACTGCATTTTTGTACATGTATCTTTGTCATTTGAAATCAATGAGACTGAGTAACCAGTCTAACATCAACATATTTAATGCAGCATCTCCCAATAGACTGAGTTGTAAGCACACATAACTTTTATTCCTTCCATTCACACAGATCAGAAGTGGAATTTTTAACATGTATTTATTTATAACACATACTATATATTTTGATAACAGCATAACCAACTGCCATCTCCCTTGCAAAACAGAGCAGTCATTTCCATTTTACAGATGGGCATACTTCTCTGTAGTGACAGGCTTACAAAATCTGTCTCTATTAGCCAGCATTGGAGTCGAGGAGTTCCTGAATTTTGACCTTTTGCTCAGTACAATAATCTACAGTGGCCCAGATTACTTAATTCTGTCAATAATGAGCTTGGCTCTTTTATAAACCATAGTGTGCATCATCACTAACTTCACTGGAAATATTCCTGATTGACAAAAGTGTAAGGAAGCGGAAATTCAGGCCAAGCATTTCTTCTGCCAGCACAACTTGTGCATGTATCAATAAAACACACTGGTGTTTCAGTTCATGGACTCTGAATAATTAATTCAAAACATAGATGACCTGGTACTTAGTTGTGGCAGTGAAATCACTACGAAGCCCAGCAGGTTCTTATGTGTCAAAGCGTTGGTCTAATGAGTGAAAGACCTTTTCTTGCATGGTCACAGTCATATGATGTGAGTGACTTGTATCAATAGATGTAGGTACACCTCATTCTCTACATCCACTGCAAGCAACATCACTGTTCCAAACTTGAAATCCTTAGGAGAGTAATATGCAAGATCAAAATCTTACTTAAGATTCAGCAAATTGAAAAAAGATGGGGTTTATCATTACTGTTATTATTACTACTATTATTAATTTCAACGTATTGACCCAATGAATGTTCCTGGTAAAGCAGAACCTACGTATTCCGATTCAAGACACTTATCAATACCTGCAGGACAAATGACAGATCCTTGCATCCGGAACTCAGAAGGCATCTCTGTGGATAATTCCACCACCACCATGTTTGAAAGAAAACGAGTATGGAAAATATATCAAAAATTACTACAGGTTCTTGGAGGCTATTTATCTTAAGACTTCTTGTATTTAAAAATAAAACCCTGCAATTTATACTTAAAAACAATACTGGTTCTTTCCATCCTCCTGCACCTGGTAACTAATGATACTTCTCCCAGACAGCATTGTTGCATTATTCCTAATGTTAGCAATCATATTCTACTTTAAGTTAATAATGATGATTACAGATTCTGATGATGAACTAAGTTACGTTTGCCAGTCACCATGCTCTTCAGTGGTTTTACGCAGACACAATTTTAAATAGCAAAAGCATGGCCATCAAAACACTTTTTCCTTCCCTTCATTAAAAATGTGAATTTCCCTTTTTAATTATTTTTAAATTCCACCTTAATTTTTAACAGCTAAGACTATATTAAATGACTTAACTACATATTTTTAAAAATAATCCTTTCTCCTCTCCTCCAGAGAGAGCTGAGTCTTCATATGCCTATTATTTTCCTTGCAGTAGTACACTATTAATTTTTTTTTTCCCCCACCTTCCTTTCTTTCCCCCACCCAATGTTTCCAGCATTTTTACAAAATGCATTTGAAAGAACCAAGGCATCTCGGGGCTCATTTGGGAATTTCCGTAGGCTAAATTCCCAGTTCAGCCACTTACGTGTTCCAGTGTCTTCCTCTACACCTTATGGAACTCAGTACATCATTATTCTCTCTTCTAGACTCATTCTATTGACACATTCTCACACTTGTAAGCTTTAACACATACACACATACCCACAAATCTCCATAGCAACATCTGTGCATGTTGATGAGATGCAGGCTTACCTTCCACAGGATCAGCCAACAGCCTTTTTTGAACATCAGCTTTTATTTTTTTGTATTTCAAAGTTTTGCCTCTGCATTAGACCTCAATCGATTGTCAGTGCCTCTGCCATTGTAGAGAGCCATCCAAATCCTTTCCTTTTCTTGCTCTCACAGGATTTCTTTCCTTTTTGCATTTTCCCCAATTTTGTTATAAACTTTCCTTTGATTATTACCCATGAGTGATCTTTCCATGATTCCATGAGATTCAGTTAAAAGTTTTGTAGCTTAAGCACGTGACTCATGTACATATTTTAGAGGTATTTAACCCCACAGAACTGGCTCACATGGAACTTGTGCATCTCGTCTTATGGAGCGTCTTAATATTATATAATTGTCAATAGAAAGTGCTTACTTTGGTGACTTGCCACTGTGTATTAATAATAAAAGTCAATTAAAACATTCCCTTTCCTGTTTTTCTACCCAGTGTGACCAAGTATAAGCAGTTACAGCAAGTCTCAGTCGCACAAAGGCTCCCAAGTTCACTAAATACCACTATTGAACCCAACCACTCCCCAAACAACCACAGTGGCTCTTGAAACAGAGCACCAGCGTCTCTCACAAAAGACAGCTCAAAGGAGCTGAATACATCCCTTTAACAACCTGATGCCAGAAAACTGTAACAAAGAGATTTATGATGTAACAATTTAACATTTTAGTCAAGCTAAAAAGTGCAAGGGCAGCTTGAGATAACCATTCCAAGGGTCTTTTGTTACTGTGCTAACATCTAATTGGGACATTGCAAATGGAACTGAAGTCTGAGTTTGACAAAGCTGTCACCCTTTCTTGGATTCTTTGTGGTCACTCTAAAACCTTGGGGGGAAAAAAAAAGTCCAGTGCAGCTGCACTGTGGAATTTATGTAAATAAAACGAATTCAGAAGAACTTTAGCATTACAGCATGCAACATCACGAAGCATCTATCAACCCAGCACACAGTAATCTCCCCTGCATCTCGCAGGAGCCCTCTGTGAAGGAAGAAAACAATGTAATTTTACAGTCTGAAAAAGAAACAGCTTTTCCATGAAAACCATGCCTTGAACTTTCACTGAAAAACAGTTTATACAAAAAGAAATTGTGTTTTAAGAACCTGGAGCATTACACTTCAGACTGGAAAATAGGAATACCACACCTTCCAGCTTATAGGTCCATGCATAACATCCTACATTCTGTACGAAGAAACTGTACATTCACAGATACATAAACACAGGCATAATTTAGAATGTACAAAATTTTAAATATCTTCAACAGTCAAGCTTTTTTCTTGTGAATTACCTATCACTGCAAAATTTAAGAAAGTTTATTGAATTTTGTGATAGAATATTTTGTGTTTAATTTATTTCAGAAATATCTTTAAAGTCTGTTCTGTTGTTGAGGACTTTCTGTTTTCCCCCTGGTAGATCACTCCTTTTTAAAAATCAAAGATTTTTAACTTCTAACACACAAGTTATTCAAACCATTGGGAAAACGTGCCAAGTGATACTTCTCCAGTTATTCCACACAGAGAAAAGAGAAAGGAATTCATTTAAGAGACAGAACCTAGGGTCTGCTGAAACAAAATGCAAAACTGTAAGTAGATTTTGGAGAGTACATACATCTCTAAAGCCTGGGGCACAGGCTGACGACAGAAGAAAAGAACTGTGCAATTTGATCAGCTTTACAACAGTGCAAGCCCTTCTACACAAGGCTTTTATGGAGTAAAAAGCTGCAGTTCTTACTGTACCCAGCTAATATAAGCATGTAGGACCAGGTATATCTCCCTTCTCAAATTCAGCATGCTAAGATGATTAACTCCAGAAGATCAAGAGCATTATCTTAAAAAAAAAAAAAAAAAATTTACATGTTTTTTAGTAGATGTAAAATTAAATGGGAAGCCCCATAAACTCCCAAACACAATCATAAGGTGTCGTCCCTTTTCAGAAGAGAAAGTTTTAAATCTTTGGGTTTTTTTTAGTTTAAGACCAAGAAGAAACTTCTCAAGCATTTTCAAGAGCAAAGGACTGAAGTAGTGACATGAAATAAAGGTACATAAAGAAAAAAGTTTGCATTTACAAGGCAAACACTGACAATTATGTCTTTATTCTCTTATTAAAACCACAGGCAAAGAATATCCCATAAAGCATACTTGGTGAGAAGATGGGTATACTGAAGTGCTTGACGGTTTATAGTAAGATTTATGAAGTGCAACAAAAGAGCCTCGGAGTTAAAAAGACAACAATTATGTTCCACTTAAGGCCAATAGGAATACATTGAACAACGTTTTTACTTGGCCAGGGTTAAGTAAAATGCTCTAATTAACAAATAAGAAGAGGGCAGAGAACAGCCTTAAACTGAGAAAAGTTACAGATGATGTTGGCACTAAATTTCCTGGACATTAAAAAAATTGGTTATGAAGTAGTTAGAGCAGTTTGGCACATGGGGCTTGATTTTTAAAAAGTAGACAGCATGAGAGCCTAAAGATCACCACTGAGGTGACAATACAGAGAAAGGATTCCAAAGGCTTAGCTTGTCAAGGAACCTCTCTTCTCAAACCATGTTTAAAAGCACACATGAAAGTGCTGGAAGAGAGAATTCTGGATGTGGCAGACAATCAGAGATCCCACTAGGTTTGAGACATCTGGCATCAGTTGAAATCCATCACATTTCATTTGGGGATCAAAGACTACTCTTAAGTCTATCACAGGTTGAAATAGTAGATCCTGAACAGCCTTTTCATCCCAATGCAAATTAACCCTTTTTCCTTGACCAGAGAAACAGCTCCTTTTCATTACAGACTCCAATCATATGTGCTTGTTGAGCTATGCCCTCTAGTACTAAGTTTGAGCTGAAATTTCAGTAGAATTATGAGCTTTTTATTATAAATCAAAAGTGCTTCCTATCAGCAAAAGGCACAATGTGTTACGGCACACTGCTGCAGTGAGCTCCGAAAGCCGTGGGACTTTGACATATTTTGCATTACAATCTGTAATGCCATAAATTCCTGAAGAGAAGAAAAATTTTACACAGCTCTATGTTCAAGAGCCACACTGAAAGGCTGGTAAGGACTTTTGCTCAGCTACTGAAGAAATTTGCCACGTATTTAAAAGTTGAAGCATCAGGTGTGTTTTCTATAACCTCTGTCTCTCCCAGGGTCTTTTATTCTTGAACCAGTTTTTTTTCTACCCATATATTTTGGATTAGTCATTAGCCATCAACCTATGTCAAAGGCTAAGGAGGAAAAAAAAAAAGCCTGAGTCCCAAAAACTCTGAGTTAAGAAACTCAGAGTGTAACAAATACAGCTCAAGACACCCACATCATGACTGTAACAGGTTCAGAGGGTAAGTGACTCCCAACTGACCAACACATTCCACCTCTAGAGCAACTGACTTCATGTAAGGCCAATGCCCATCTCACAGGAAGAACAACTCACTAGGACATGAAGTTATATTTAGAGTAGAATAATCAGAACTGTCAGATCAATATTTAAGGAAAGTAAGTATCAATTAGCTGAATCATAGGAGGAAGGCCAAGATTTTCACTGGCTAATCACACTGTCACATGAGAGAGAGAGAGAATTGCCTTCCGAGCCACAGAAAGGAATATCTACTTAGTAAAAGCATGGCACATGGTAAATAACTCATAGATCAGTACCATAAGCTGATTCTCCAGAAAAAGCTTGGAGAATCATATCAATAAATACAAGCAAAGGTTTAATAAGAGGCAAACACTTTAGGATCAAGACAGCAAATATCCCATTTCTGAATAGACAGGGGAGATGTATACTGAGAAAAACTGATCAGCCCAGGCTGTTTTTTCTTTTTTTATCCAAGAGCATTATATCATTCCAACACCAAAAAGCAAAGCTGGATAATGCAGCTTCATACCTGTGTGTGTTCATAAGACAATGTTCTAGGATGCTATGCTGATTCTTTGCATTTTGGTAAATTAAATACAGAGAAAATTTCAGCAACAAAGAGAGAGAAGAAATCAATTATATGTACCCCTCTTCTGGAATATTCTCCAAACCACTTTTGTTTCCTATTGGCAAGAAACAAACTTAAGTGCAGCAAGGTCTTTTATAGTTCCCTTGCACAGGGAGGGAACTTCATTACTGTGAAGAAATATTTACACGTTCAGTGGTAGTACGCATGCCTCCTAATAATAAGCAAAGTTTGGTCCCCAAGTCAGTTGGTAGCAAGTCATAAAAATTAAACTCAAATCTGACCACAGCTGAAAGAGCCAAGTGAGAAATTCATGATTATTTCAGTGCTGTGGTGGTACTTGGAATTCATAATTTGGGAACGCAAGAAACTGGGCTAGTCACGTAAGAATCACTTTACTTACAGCAAATAAGCCTTTGTAGTACAAGATAGGAACGCAGTCCTTGAATTGAAGACTAGAAAGATCAAGTCAGAGAGTCTTATATTTGATTGCAGGTTGTCTATGACTACAGTGCACAATGTTTTAGGATTGACAACAAACATTTAGATGCAGAAATAAGCATATGAACTGATAGTACTTGACTCTTCACCTGCAGAAACGTCACTGATGAACCTGATCAACAGACTTCCTGAAAACGTGACACACAAATTAACAGAAAAGACTCTCTGTCCCTTTACCTGTCTAGAGGGCACAATTTTTATTTATGAGACTTCTTGTCTAACAATCAGTTTAAGCAAATTATTAAAATAGGAGGTTGCCCACAATCATTTTATTCTCTCAATACTCAAGCTGGTGCTCCAACACCAATTAATTCTAAAACACACTGAGGCAAGTTACCATTAAGTAAATAATACTTGTATTGTATAGTTTGGAGAAAGATCTGTCCCTTATCAAGCATGCTGATGAACAGCCGGGGTTACAAATTAAGGTTTTAATTTCAGATCCATGTACAATCCAGATAACACTGCCTCTATGAAGCCATATAAAGCCTTTCTCCTATTATTACAGTGTGGCTGAATCACATTTTCTATTGAAACAATACGCAGAAGTCAACTCATGCAGCTTTTCTCAGCAGTTCTACCTCTCAGAACAGCCCCTGCTTCTCCCAATTACCACTGCATAACCTGAGGGCTTCTGCCACATCTTGATTTTGAAGGAGGAAGTTGCCATGTAATCTTGTTGGGGGAATGTTATATACATCCGTCAGCAAGTACAGGTTGGTCTCATTCCTGACAGATGCATTTTGTAAGCCTTCAGACAGCAACCCAAAAGTGATCAATTTGTGGAAGAGAAGATCTATCCATCTTGTACTTTAACTACTTCCTCCCTACTTTTTTGATGCCAGGGAAGCGGGCATTCCCCAAGGTGATGCGCTAATTCATTTTGTATTAGCACTAAAATGGAAGTTTCCAAGGCAGTCAGCCAGGGCCAAAGGTAATAAAAAGTGACATGATTTAATTACTTCTGTTACAGTTGTTCAGCAACTAAAGAAGGTGTGACATGAAGCCCTAATTAATTAAGTAAAATTGGTTTCTGGTGAGTAGGCAAGACCAGTGAACTAGCTGGACTAGAATGCAGTATTCTTAGCTTTATCCAATTCCACCAGTAGCAATACATTAGTATTACTAACACTTGACATTTTTTGTTGTGATCCTTCCCATCGATATTTTACAGAAGTGTTTTGACTTGCAGTCAAGATTAAAGCTTTTGCAAAATCTGCAATAAACTTCCTTTGACACACCTTCACTTCTCTTTGAATTCACTACAAGCCAGTTAAATTAGCAGTGCCCTGGATTGGTAAGGTAGAGGGAAGAGGAGAAGGAAGCGGGTTTTTTGTTTGTTTTAAGGGATCCTGGGTCTCTGAGAAGGATAGCATTGAGAAAGATCAAAGAGGTAGAAGTCATAACTAACTTTATATTGTGTATTTACTCTTTATATTCTGAAAGCAAATACTGTTCTTGTTTCACATACCAAAACAACAATAAAAACAAAACAGCAAGACAATAGCACAGAACTGATACTTTCACTACACCAATATCATAATTTTTAGTCCAACAGGGAATATTCAGAATGAATGGCACTTAGCACTGCTATAAAAATTACCTGGAGTTTGTTCAGTTAAATCAATTGACAGTTCCAATCGAGGACTGTTACATGACAGCAGCTGTTCCATCTGAAATCTAATCTCTGGTCTTACACAAGAGGATTTTTTTTTTTTTTTTTTTAAAGTTACTTATTTTGGCAAGAATTACCTTAAGGTATAAGGGAGAAAAAAAAAAGACGACCAAACATCATGCATGGAATATTATAAATGACAGCTAAAATCTTATGTGGTCTACCTTTCTTCTTCAACCCAGGTATCAATGATGCATCTTTTACCTGTCCATCCTTACCCTCTAGCTCTTTCCTAAAAACATCGTGAGGATTCATTTCTCACTTCTGCACATATTCCTCACACTATTCATTTTGGCCTTTGCTTTTACTATTCAAAAAATAATAATAAAGTAATAATTAAAAGTTTCCAACACAAATGCTCTGCTATCTTATAGCAGTGCTCCGAAGTAAACATACTTGTGCCTCTGAGTGCACTTCCATGAACGCAACATCCATGAATTCAGATCCCCAATTTTACTGCTGCTATGATTAAAAGCAGCAGGCAGCAGCCTGGGATGAAACAAGAACAAAGGACTGTCAGCAGAGAAGAGACTTTCGGATAACAGCCCTGCATTAGTTTATACAGTCAACAGCTTCAGGAAATGTACAGAGTAACTCAAAGCTGCGGGAAACTCAGTCTAGGACAGCAGAAGTTTCTTTCCCTTGCCCCTGCACATCTCATCACAGTTTTCAGAGTCAGCAAGTGAAAATTTCTACTAAAAGGAGAAACAAAAAACCCCACAACATAGCACCCCTTCCCCCACAAGGGAACTATTTAGAGTTCTAGGTTCTAAATGTCTGAGGCTTGGAATAGTTGCAATATTACCTTACTAGATTAAATAAATTGTCACATGTTTAAATATACAGCACAGACTACTTGTGCTTTGGACTCTACAGGCGAGACAAACTAGCAACATCTTTAACTTAGAACAATCGCCTAGATCTAAAGTAGGTTTCATTATAGCTAATGAAGTGAAACACGCACCTTCAAAGGATTCATCTGGCCTCCTCAGCTTGTAGTTAGTGTGAATGTGAATCACACTCTGGAGCCTTCTCCTAGTTCAATCAATTTCTAGTTTTCCTGTAAATATTATGACCAACAAGACCTGTGAAAGTCTGTGCATGACTTATTGCCACCTTTGGAAAAAAAAAACATGAATCGTTTACATCCCCAAGCATTCCTAGGTGAAGGTGGTAAACTCTGTGCATTAAAAAGCTTGCAATGCCAGGACTGCTATAACTTGTGGAGCTGTACAAACAAGTTTAGAAATTTTCTTTAAGGATACAAACTTTAAAAACACAGAGGACTACAAGCATTTAGGATAACTGTAATCAGAGCAAGAATTCTACTTTGACCAGAATTGGAAGAGTTGACAAATAGCCCAGATGTAGAAACAGCTCATTCTGGAAAGCATTAATCCACTCCTGTAGACTGGAGAGCTTGGGAGACACCACCTCCTTATTAACATCATTAGAATGCAGGTTCCCCAAACCTGTTGCTGCATGCCTTAAAGCATTTCCATATTCACGTTTCTTTCCCTGTCCTCCCTATCTCCGCTCTATGATCCCTTGTTCTTGCATGGCTTGTGACACTGCAGTATGATTTAGCCCTAGCAGTATGTGCAAGAGAAGTGTGCGAGGAAGCCTATGCTGAGAGTGCTTCACTTCCAGCTCAGGATCAATAGAAAGTGAGACGTAGCAAGAAGAGAAACACATTAAGAGTTTAACTGAAATGCACATTTCTCTATTACATGATTTTGCACTTGAGAGCGACAATGCTTTTTCTTAACACCACTGTTGCAACAGTGCTTTGTAACAAACTTCCTTCGGCTACACAGCAGCAGCGCTCCATTGGTGCAGGTTCTAGAGTGAGATTTGGAAGCATTTTGCTATTACGTTCCTCATAATTCAAACTCTGTTTTGTGTCTGTCTTTATAGGTCATTGTTGGCCAGATGGAAAATATTAAGGAAAAAGGATTGCAACTAAATCAATCGGCTGTAGTCTGCTGCCAAAAGGCCCCAGGCTAACTACAAGCAGATTTGCAAGCAGGCTCTGCTCCGTTACAATCTGAGATCTGGCACATCCTTTGCCCTGACTAACAGCAGGAGGGCACAGGGCCAGCTGAGAGCAGCTACTGTGCCAAACAGACTGTGCAGGTCTTACTGCTTGAATGCTTCCACAGAAAAGGAGAATCGATGGGACTCTTTTGTAAACAACTCCCTGTACTTTCTGGCTGCTACTAACTTCAAAAGTGGTATAACTTTATCTCACTACAAAATTAATGCAAGTACACAGCTCAGACTTGTTACCAAAATCAACATGTAGAGAAATAAATACCAGTGTTAAAGGATAACACTTAAACTTTCGACTAAGAATAATGATGTCTATATACACATATATAGTGAAAAACAAAATCAAAATGTCTTTTCTCCAATGCCAAGCACCGACTAGGTACCATTAAAAAATGGCTGAAGAGTAGCCAAATAAAGTATTCATATTAATATTCTTTGGAACCTCTTATTTACAAGTAAGAAGGGACTAAAGTTTGGTTATTGAAAATTTGACTTTTAATGTTTATTTCTAATATAAATACTTCCCAGGAGATACCTTTTTTTTCTGTACAGCTCACGTATGCAGTTACCAATCAGCAGGTCCAGTTTATCTAGGAAGTTCATTGGGAAAAAAAGTATTTTCCTAATATTAACCAACTAGCCTCTTACGCATTCAACATTTTATTCCAGACGCCTATGCCTGCAGTACCTGCCCCAACTGCACCAGATCAGGTATGGCTTTACTGATTTTCCTTAAGCATGTTACCAACAACTCGGGGGGGAGAGAGAGGAGCAGACTGGTTGGAGCTAACATTTGATAGTATTTTATAACAGTAGGATTTCTTTTTCTTTTGGCAATCAAGACCAAACCACGTAAATAATTTGTTTCCAGTGAATAGTAACAGAAAAATTGATAGAAACAGGGGAACTTCTGTTTCAAACATCACCAGCAGATCACATACAATAAAGCATGTGCAGCAAAGACTTCACATCCCCTATTCCAACCATAAGGCATGTGTCACCAGTGAACAGAAAACAAGAATGAAGGTGTGCATGACAAGGCAGAATAAAAGCCAAGAATGCAAATACCGGATCTCTCAATTCATTTAAAAGTAGTGTAACCAGTGTCCTTCCATTACCTAGAAAGATGTTTCTCTCTTTCAGAACATTTGTCCTTACAGAAAAATCCAGAGTTCAGAACTTATAACTTTTTTATCTTTTCTAAATCTTTTTCCTGTTGCATTTAGTATTCAAATTTTAATTCATTTATATTGACATCATCAGGTAATTTTCACCTATGACTAGAGGACTCAGCATGAATTGGTAACATTTGGGAAATGTACATAAAAGTGAAACAAAAAAGGTAAAAAAGACTGGAAAACAGAAAAAGTACCTCTTTATGATGGATTTATTTTGCTACTATGAAGAATTACATAAATAGAATTTAACACAGTAAGCATACTGTACTGTATTTAAGAAAAATGAAGCCTAGAAATATGAAACCTTACTCCAGTCCTGTCTATTTCTGCTGAGCCATACATGGAACTTGCCATTCCTGTGTCTGTGATTATGAGGTGTGCGGATTAGCAAGGTTCTACTGTATTTAAGTTTCAACAAAAATATTTAAACGAATTCAACCATGCTTTAAAACTTCAAGCTCAGCTAGCAAAGCCTTTAACAGACCTACTGACACCACAATGAAAACTCCAAAGCTTTTCACTCAGTGTCATTTAATATATTCCCTATTGACTTGTTATTTATCAACTACATCTAGCTGAAAATACGAATTCATTATTTATGAGTTCAGTGGAATCGACTCCTTTCAATGTCGGTCTTAAAACTCAAAACATCAAAATGCATTTCTATTGCTACAACTATGATGTTGCATACAATTTCAAAGAAAAAAAAACAATTAAGAGGAAAACCCACGACAACTGTACACATTTTTCACATATTAATAAAACAGAAAATACAAGCCTCAAACAGAATCACCTGGATCCTTTAAGACTTGGGTTTGTGACACTGCTCTTTAGACAGACATTTATATACGAAAATACATAAAAACCTCTTGTATTTTTGTACACGTACACACAGATGAATGCACATTCTTATGAAATACATACACACAACATATTGATTATGAATGACCTCAAACATTATTAATCATGCCAATAAGAGCACCAAGAAAAACTAGGAATAAACTTCAATAGAAGCTTTTTAATGATGGGACAGAAAAAATGCATTATCACATGCTTTTAATTTTTTAAGTCTATTTTAATAAGTGTATTTTATTCAGTGTTAGAGAAGATACAGTTTCAGAAAGCTAATATAGCTTGAGAGACACTTCAAAATTTATTTAAAGATACTTGAGTAAGATAAGATACTAAGACAACCATACAGGCTTTCTGAAATTAGTTTCTAGAGTCTAAAAAATGTTTAATGGCAGAGATGAAAATAGAAGACAACAAATGAGCAGATGTAATACAAAATTTTATTCCTCTTTTCCTGGAACAATATTTTTAAATAGCTCATCTCTATCTTGTAAAACTTGTAAAGACAATGAAGAAAAAACACAGGAAGTTTGGAAAAACTGTACTGGAAACAGTGTATCAGAAAGA
The DNA here is from genome assembly GCF_000699145.1 of Aptenodytes forsteri. NCBI lineage: Eukaryota > Metazoa > Chordata > Aves > Sphenisciformes > Spheniscidae > Aptenodytes > Aptenodytes forsteri. Next base: position 655,939 of record NW_008795382.1, on the reverse strand, counting down.
AGAAACACAAAGCAGATAGCTAAATTTAATTGATGTCAAGCTCTCTTTTCACTAGGTTCATCACTTTTCCATATATATACAGACAAGTAACTGAAAATAAAAGCCAGTGGCTGTTTAAGCAAATCAGCAGGGGTAAAAACCCTAAACTTTTAAGATGTAAACTGTTTTATAAACATGTCAAGTTAAAGCAAAATGCCTGCAACTACAGGAGACCCCTTCCAACCCTGCATACTACATTCATGGCGTTCTCACATTTTCTAAGCCACTTTCGTCAATTTCCTGTCATACACAGAAGAGGAAGTCGAACTGTTTTGCTACAGTTAAAGCTTGTAAGAAACCAGAATTTCTGTGAAAGAAGGTCAGAGTCTAGCTACAAGTCTTGCCTGCCCTCTCTTCTTTTCTCTGTAAGGTCCGTGCAAAGGAACTGAGAAATGTCTGCATCTTCAGCTCTCACTTACATTCAATGCATGTGTTGAAGCCACTGCTAAAAAAATAATAATAATTAAAAAATCTCCGAAGGCGGCAGACAGAGGCTCAATAACAACATTTTTATTAGGTACAATTTTGTTGTACTGTTGAATCAGAGAGATCCAATTTCTCATGATTTATACATGTATTTTTTGTGGCCTTCACCAATGTCTAACAGAACCAGTTTGCTATTTTCTTTCATCTCCGAAGCATTTTAAGAAGTACAGGGATTCCAGGGTTGATACACCACAAGGACCAAACAGATTGTCCAAAAAGTGTTCCATATCATTTCCAGCCATTACCAAACATCTTTTTGGAAGGCTTGAAGTATCATATAGATACACATGGAAGCAAAACATTGATCTTGCTTGTTACCATTTTATACAACATACAACTATAGTAAATCCTCATAAAATAAAGTCTGGACTTTTTTCTTATTTAATTAGGCAGTAATATTTCTCTGTGTCCACACAGAAGCCTAACAGCAAAAAGGGGAAGGGAAGAAATCAGGTTAAAGATAGAGAGAGATATAGAGGGGGGGTTTTGTTTGTTTGTTTTTTAAAAGATCTCTCTGCTCTGGGGTTATGTACAGTCATTACTTGCAGCCTAGACTAGTAATTACAGCTTTAAATCAGCAAAAGAAATTCTTCCTCTGTTGTAGGAAAGCCTAGTTTCATTATCAGTTCTCTTCCTCTCCTTTCAAACAAGTGGATTATATGTAAACTTTTTAAAAAAAGTAATTATAAAATAAAATGACAAATAGTTAAAAGCACTAATCTCATGCAGGCTACAATGAACTAAGTATAACCTAACCTTACCAAGAAAAAGCACCCAAAATCTATTTTACTCAGCTTGCCAGAATAAAAATACTTAAGGTAATGGTCATGAGACTGCACATTCATTGCATCTGTCACAAATGAAAACTGGGTACAGAACTCAGCAGTCCTGGTACCATGATGTTCTCTGTGCTAGTTCCCTTCTCCATCTTCCAATTCACTCCAAGATATTAAAATTAAAGTTTGAGTTGTCTACATGTATCAATGGCAAGACTGGGGAGGGGGGGAGGGGGATGCAACACAAACAAACAAAACACCCAAAACCCAGTAATTGCTCTTCTTGAAATCAACACCTGTGAATAGCAACCAGGCAAAAAACCACCCATGTACAACCCACAAGTGGGAAAACGGCAAAAGCTTAAACTATAGTTCAGTATTACATCTTCCTCAAAGCAGCATGCAGCCAGATAGAGGGCTTTTTTTTCTGCTGTGCAATAAATTAAAAAAAAAACACCAAAAAAACCCCAGTAGTCTAACTACTTTCTTACCAGGCACAAAATAGACTTCCTATTAATTTACTTCTATGTATGCAAAGGAAAAATGCAAAGCATGAAGAAACTGTAAATCAGGTAAGAATTTTTAGTTAATGAGAAGAATTCTAAGACTCAGTCTTCCCATATATCAGACTACTACTAAATACATTAAATTATTTGTCGTTAATGTGATAGTCTGTATACTCCACAGAAGAAAATTCCTATTAACACTAGTTCAAAGCACACATTACAAATCTGTGCTTTTTTAATGTTCCAACTTTCATCCAGATAAAGTGAGAATGGGATGTCCTTCGTTCTTCATCTGCAAATACTCCTTCACAAACAACAGCTACAGAACATTTTAGAACAACAACAAAAATAACCAATCTTTCTAATTAAACTATTTAATAATTCCCATCGGTTATTAAAGAATTTCTATAGGCTCAAGCTTTTATTGAGCTGAATTACTCCAACCTAACTCACTAACGAACAAAATGCTCCATACGCAGGAAGGCAGCAAAGTCAGTTCTGGAAAAGTAGGTGGAACCCAGTGAAACTCTATTTCAGCTGATCAGGAATTAGTTCAGTAGGAAGTCCAGCTCTCTGAGGCTACAAAAACCAGCACATGAATTCAAAGAGGATGATAAAGACTAAGAAAAGGGTGAGAACCTTATGCCTTCAGTGGAAGAGGATGGCTACAAGGGGGAAGCAGCTTCCAATTTGTTCCACCACCTTTCCTCTCCATCTCTAGAAAACAAGTCATTATTGGTTAATATTGCACTGTCCTTGGGAGAAACGGGGTTGATTCACCTTTGCATCTACTATTTTCTTCTTTAAAGAAAACCCATGAAAGATATTCCAAGACATATCAGCCTTACATAGTGTGCACTTTTACAAAATCAAGCTTTTAAGAAATACCTGAATCAAAACTGTAATATTTGGGTGTTTCAACAGTGCAGGTTGTTCAAAGGATATTGAATCAGTGGGACTTTATCCCTCAGTGGAGAAACAGCATAAAGTTTCATTGTAAATCAATTAAGGATATCTAATCTCAGTTCACCATCTATCTGCTCAATGATTCTCCATGAAGATTACTTTGTTTTGCACACTTTTTTCCCCCCCACTTAAAATTAATAAAAATTTGTATTCTCCTTCCCGCATCCCATTTTGTACCTATTCTTATCACCAGATATACATAGTAGCAACATAACGTACTAATGTGATGGTACCTCTTACTTCAAAAGTACAATTTAAGTCAGGTAAGCCTTCATGCAGGCCAAATAATGAATCCTACCACAGAATCAGCTGAAGACACACAAAACCCATTAAGTGGAAAAACTTGTAAAGAAGTGAGTGCACAAGAAGGTTTTGCAAATTAAGCCTTTTATAGTGGGATAATCAGATTTTTAAGCTCTATACAGCCACATTTTAAAAAGCAAAAGTCAAAATTCTAAAATCAAAATGTCTTCCCCCCCAAGTATAAATATGTAAATATTCTGTGGCTTTTGGCCAAATCAGTGAAAAGGGAAAATTCTAGAAGACAACTGGACAATTATTTTAAAACAAAAAACCCCACACAAATATTTAATTTTCTCTCCCAAAATAACTGAAAGATTTGTGGAACTAAAAGCAGTTTTCAGGGTTTGGGATTTTTTTCTTTACATTAGAAGGTATCACAACAGAAGTGTGTTACATTTCGGAGGCACATACACAAACAGTGGTATACAGGCCCTTAAAGCTGTTTGTCCCCTATGCATCAATGCCCTGCCAGTTGGCAAGCCTGAGCCAGGAAGCTGTCAATTCCAATCAAGTTTAGGCGATGCAGTCCTATTAAAGAAGTCTTGCTGGTTAAGGGGCGTCCACTGTTTCCAAAGCATGGGAAAAAAGAAAAAAAAAAAAAGAAAAAAAAAAGGCTCTGCTTTCCTTAGATTTGAGCTGGCAACTTTCACTGACTAGAGTTTTCAAGGAGCTATGAATGAGCTTAACAAAGGAGTTCTGTGGCTAGTTTCTGGCTGAAATCCATGTCAACAGTTTTTAAGGTCACAGGTCACACTAACTAACATTTATTCCCAGCAGACCCTGCTCTAAACACAAGCTGTAAGTAGTACAAATTTGGAATTTTTCTGTAATCCCTTGAGATATTCCTGATCCTTCCACATGTTTCTGCTCAATTAAAAACAATTCTCACTTTGCACCACAAGAGAGGCCCCTGCTCAGAAATCTTATTCTATCCTAAGAATAAATGGACAAAGACTGCAATCAAAGGAAAGGAAAAGGGGGAGGAGAGGAACTCACAACAAATCACACCAAAAACCTCAAATAACTCCATACAGAATCACATTCAGTTAGTTACATTTTCTGCCATCTGTCACAAACTATTATAGATTCATTTCTTTTTATCTTAGAAAAAGAGTGGTGCAGAGCTTAGCTATTTTGGCTGAGAGGGATTTCCACACAAATGTTTCTGCATTTCACTTCAGAAGAATGATTTTCATTTTGGGTATAAAAGCTGAATACCCGCTGAAAACTTCAAATTAAGTAAAATTGAAATCAGAATCACACATGGTTATAGCACCTTCTTAAATCAGTAACTTTGCCCAGTAAGTTTGTGAACCAGAGCACAACTACACAAAGTTTTATCTTCTTTTTTTTTTTAACAAAACTTGGAGCAAGACAAAAATCTTTGACTTATACTATTACTATTCCTTCAAGCAGTTAGAAATAGGTGCTATAGCTCACAGTTTAACAGTTAAAACATAAATCCTACTAGTTAATAATAAAAAAAAATTCAAGGTACCTATTACACAGTTACAGGAATGAGAGAGTTCTTGTCCACTAAGTCTAATTACTTCAACTAAGTATGCATAAATCTCGGGGCCTGCAGGGCAATCCACCCTGTCCTGTTCCATATACTTCTCCAGTGTTGTCAAAGCAGTAACTACCATCATCTCTTCCATGTACCAAAGATCACGGTCTCCTCTCAGGAAGTTTTTACTACTATTGCTGCAACCCTTTTTGATAGGGAGGGAAAAAACAGCATATAGGCAGCCTCTGAGGGATAAATGGTTGTGTATGGTCTGGTAGCATTTACCTAACACCTCCCAAAGCTGTTCTTATAATATCTGGAAAAAAGAAATTTTGCAAATTAAATACAGCATTAAATGGACGAAAATTACATTTGTGGAGAAACTGCAGTTAACAAGGCAACATATTTATCTGCATAGATGGACAAGTACACTGACTTCTGATCGCTGTAGCTTTTATGAGTTTGACTTCTACTGAAACGGAGGACTGTAACAGACATTCTGTCCAGCTTTATAACTTAAGAACTAGTAAATCATAGTACTTTACAAGCTTAGTGACATCCTAGAAAATATATTTAAATACAACCAGTGAAGAATCATATATAAAACCATTTATAGATTTTAATACTCTATCATACACCAGTAATCCAGACCAGATTAAGAATTTAGTGTTTTACACAACCTGGTAAGTTTCTTCAAAAACTGTTAAAAACAGTTTTATTAGGATGGCTATATTGTACTGTAGAAGTGCTGGGGTTTTGGGGGTGTTTGGGGGGAGGGGGGTTGATACATTTTTATCTCAGATTGGTTTTCATTCGATTTTTGACATTACTGGCCTCAGATTCTTAACCTAAAAATAAAGGACTATGAAGCAAATTAAGTAACAGCAAGAACATTATTTCAAAACCATTCTGCCAAATGGTTTTGAAGACCACAGTTATTATACTTGGCCTTATACCTACTTACTCAGAAGTTGAGTTAAATCAATACAAAAATATTATTTCTCAGTTAAACTACTAAATTTATTTTTTAAACTCAAATATACATTGCCATAAGAGAAATACATATTTAATACTAGGGTCAGCTTGGTGAACATTGTGTGATTTTTTTCATCTATATGAAAAAATAGCGCTATTCAAGTCACTATTTTATTACGTTACATAACCTGAAATCATTACACTGACTTACACATTTAAACGAGTTCATACATTTAAATAGCTTAACATACAGTCAACGTTGCCATTATTTTTTATTTAAAAGCAGTGTATTTCATAAACATTAACTTATTTTTAAGTTTAAATAGTCAGAATATAAAATAAACAAACATTTGAAAAAATGACTGGTTCCTATCTGTTTATAACCTGAAGAATTTTTCAAGCATCAGTAACTGGGTCCTTACATTGAATTCTGGAAATATTTCAGAAGAGAAAAGATAAAAATATTTTAAAAAATTAAACTTGTTAGTTTTATTATATAAACATTCTGCAAGAAGTTTATCAAAAAAAGTATTCAAACTGAGTTAACAACATTTTTTACATTCCTAAAACAGAACTTTTTCTTCCTTCATGATTGCACAGAAAGACAAAGCTGTCAGGAGTCTGAGATTCTACAACATATAAAAGTCAGGACAAAAAACCCAGCTACAATGAAAACTGATATGCACTTCTAAATAATGTCTTCATACAAGAACTTGATATCTTTCTCTGAAGGGAGAGGGGGGGGAAAAGAAAAAAAAGGAATTTCATGTTTCAGTGTCTCCGTAGATTTTAGGATTTCATGTGTTCAGCAGTGTCTTCACAGCTTTATATACCCGATCTTCATTTTCTTCACCCATCTTCAGACCATTAGAAACACTACAAGTGGAAGTATCATGCTTATAGTAATTTCAGCTATGAGGTTTTTAACTCTGTCCCCCTATGAGCAGACTGCATACAAAAGTGTTTGTCCGCTTAAGCTTTGAGAAAACAGATTGTAAACTAAAAGACTCTACTCCTTTCAGTACACTTACTGATACTAATACAAACTGCTTTACGCATTACTTTTCCACCAAAAGAATGTAGAAATCCATCAATGCCTGTGCCTCTTAAGAGTTCTAGATCACAGGAGTTAGCCAAAGAGGCAAATACGGCTGAGCCACTGAACAGCACTGTCCATAATGTAAGCAACAAACCGGCTTCTGGAGAATTTAGTACAGCTAGAGTTGCTAGAAATCTAAGATATGAGTAAGCTAGTAAGGAGATCTAATATTAAAAGAATGAGGAAATTAAAATTAAGAGCCTCAGCATGCACAATTCTTAAGAATCAGAAGGCATCTATATGCTTTAAGAATATACAAAAGCAGAAAGATAAATTTATACTGGTTTTTTATTTCTTATCACTGAGATCATATCAGCAGATCAGTATGTTTACATCATCTTTCAGTACACTGCAATTAGCAGGAAATAGCAATCAAGAACAAATTCTGGACCTCTTTGACACCTTCCAGACTCTTGCCCTAATAAAAGAACATTACCTCTCTATAAACATAGAAGATTTAGAAAAGATGACTAACAAGAGTATACAAATTCCAGAACAAAACTAGGGGACATGCCTGATTAAGGAGTTGAAAATGATGTCTCAGAAGAGTGAACAACAGCAGTTTGGGAATGTCTCCCCACCCTTTTTTTTTTTTTTTTTTTTAAATAGAAGACTACAGCTCTTCACTAAATTCAGAACTATCTATATTGTTCACCCTCAAATGCCCATGCCAAATCTGATGCGAAGTTAGATGAAAGCAAACCTCTAGGGGAAAAAAAAAAATAAAAATCAGCTTCATAATGCATATCCAAGAGGATTTATTTTATTTCAGCCAAAATCCTGACATCCTTAAATGAAGTTGTAGAAAGAAAAAAATCTTTGGGCGTGGAAATTTTTCTAGGATATTAAAATTACCAAATTAGAACTCATAATTTGATGACTTGGACATTAGCTCTCAACTTACTATGCATTCATCATTTGGAAAAGAAAAGAATTAAAAAACATATTTTAAATTTTGTAACATATTGCATTGAAAAAGGTAGTCCAGAATTCCAAGTTACCGAGGAGATTTTGATGTGTGGTACATGAGCTTGTGGAGTCTTTTTAATTCGCTTCACTGTTTAGAACCTCAAAAAAACCCACCAGACCATCTGTGACACTTGTTTTGTGCTTTTGTCCGCCCTCTGCTGTCTGAAATGCAGAAAGTAGTCATCTATGCTACAGAGCGCTCTACAACTCTGTTACATACAATATTTGATCATTGTAGTTTCATGATTAAGCTAGAAATCAAGTGAAGAAAAAAAGGAAACGGAATAAGATAGACAGACTCAGTGGTTCTACATTAAGAGAAAAATCACAGAACACCTGGAAGATGCAGTTTTTAAACTTAATCAAAGATTTCCATAAATCTGTGTGATGCTATCCACAGCAGGAACAAGACTATGAAAACTATCTTGAAAGCAGATTTCTAAACAGTACTGGTTAAAATAGCCAAAAGAGTTACTCTGTAAAATGGAATTGCCTTTCTGCTGGCCACAGGAGCTACATCCATGTAGATAACTTTACTGCGATTGAACTCCAAGAAGTGCCTTACAAAAAAGTCTCTGGGTCACTTTAAAACTCAAAGTGCAGACCCTGACTTCTGGCCTTCTGCATACTGTCTCAGCTTTAAACTTTGCTTCCAGACCTCTGCAGAAATTTTTTAAAGCACCGGTTGAGTGAAAAGAATTTCCTTTTTCTCCTGTTCCTCTTCAATAACGAATCTAAACATGTGATGATTTTCCACCTCCAAACCATTTTACCATGGCCAAACCCATAAAATCTCTGACTGATAAACACATGAATATTATCTCTAATAATAAACAATATCACTTAATTCCTATACTATCGCTGAGCATAGCAAGGCATACTTTCTGCTTGCTGCCATCCAAGCTGTAATTTAAAAACAAACAAACAAACAAACAAACAAACATTCTCTTCACCCCCACTTGCTTTTTTGTATCATTCTCACATTCTTCATCATGTTTTGACCCATCCATTTACCATGCAGCATCCTTTAATTCATAAATGACACTGAGAAGATTCACATTGACAATGGGTGCTGCAGTCCTGGGAATAGAGCAGGTGAATCCGTGTAATGCTGATTTACATTCTTTATTATCCTCTAAAACTTACATTCACTTGCATTAATGATGAAATTTCATTTTCTCATTAGTTCACAGGAGAAAGAAGCAATAGGAATGAAGGTAAGAGTCCCAGTTGATCCACTGCTGTAACTGCACTGAAGTTTTTGTTTGTTTGTTTTTTTGGGGGGGTTTTGGCATTTAACTACAACATAACTCCTCCATTTCTTCTTGGCATTCACTCAACATAAGGGAGCTGACAGCAAAGAACTCTTATCCAGGAGAGATCAAGAAGGGACTCATACTACTCCTCATTCAGATTTTCTTTTTAAACTGTGTTTCCCCTTTAATTTGTCATTAATCAGGAAAAGTTACCTTATGTAAACAGACACTTCCCACATGAGAGTGAATCAGCACCCCAACTACACAGGGTAGCAACTATGGGGAAACAGCTAGGGAAATACCTTCCTGTCTTCAGTACATGGTCCATATTGCTGGATTGCCATAGCTTCTAATAGTTGACATATCTACTAGACGAAAAGAAAGAATGAAGGAAGATACTGAGAAAACACCTGTCACTCTGCCTCCCACACAATTAATTAGTAATTTTGGTAGATTTCATAATAATTCCTCCAAATATTAAGCTTCTTCAATGAAGGCCTAGCTAGCAGATCACTGCCGTCAGTATAATGCTGAAGTACAAGACAACAAACATTTGGTATCTTCACCAGTCTAGTGCCAGCACAAATGGCACAGACATATTCATTTTAAACACGTACATCAATCCAAAAATCTATTCCATGGCATTGCTGTATGCAACCCAATGAAATGAGAAGTGTCCCTCTTCTTGATAGGTGCTCTCACATTCTGCAACATTATCCCTGAAATTCTCCAGAGGGGTCATATTCAATAACATATATACAGAAGGTCCCATTCTGTCATGTGCAATACACAGTACTTGTAGGACAAAGACAAGTTCTTCTTGTTCTTACACTGGATTCTCTCATGTGAAAAGCAAACCAGAGACAACCGAGACAGATGTCTACAATTGCTCATGGAGGAAATTGTCCTCATTTGTGATTGCTTCAGCAATTGTTCAGTCACCTAGCTGGCTGTTCATACAGTTAACTCTGAGCTAACTTTACCTGGGCCATTGCTCCAAAACTTCCAATTTCTCATGAACATGGAAAAAGCAGAAAGCAGAAGACAGACCATTGTTAAATTTGTTTAGAACAAGACAGGCAGGATGCCACGTGGAAATCTTCAATCCACAGAAGTTCTTAATGGAACTAATATATTGGCAGACATTAAAACTGATTTTACTTGCATCATTTCTTGCAGCAAATGTAAATAGAAAACTATGGATTGTATTCCAACATGTCCGTGGGAGGTCATCAAAACTACTCTGATACAGCCTCTTTGCCCGTTTTATGTGAAACACATTGTTTCCAACTTCCACTAATAGTCTTTATTATGACAAACTTCACAAAACCCTCAATAGGACAGAGTAAAGCTTATACATACAAACTTTTAGGATGTGGACAGCATCAGTGACATTCTCTCAGTTACCAACAGATGCTTTGTTAATAAAACTTGCATATACAAATGTCCACAAAATGTCTTAGCAAGATCAGTTGTGACAGCTAAAGATAACAGCTGCCATCATGCTATGTCATATCAAATTACTGCAAAGAGACTTCTTTTTTTTTCCACATTGTTAACTCAAGAACATTGACTACAAACAAATATAGTTATCTACAGAGGAACTCAAAGTGCAAGATATTTTGCATCACTTCTGCAGAAGAGCAGTGACTTTGAGGACCAGATAGGAAAATAATTTTGAACAGCTGGAAATTATAATTGCAGTGTAACACAGCACAGTCAAACACTGTTTCCTAGAGTCAGCCAAAAGCCAAACCACAGACCTACCTTAAGATACAGAAGCAGCTCTTGGCCCCAGAAGATAAGCGACAGAATCCAAACCTCTGTTTGCTGTCAATGTCTGTAAGCACAAATGTAAAGTTCTGCCCAACTTGGTTAACTGCATGGCTGAAAATAAAGAAAGTAAAGAGGAAAAAGTTAATGCTAAGCTAACTCTGTGTCAAAAGTATCTAGTCTAAGTCATTGAACCTATAACATTTCCTCTTTCAGCAGAGTTTTTTTTTTGAGAAATTAACTTTGAGAGTATACACTCTCTAGAAACTTAAATATGCTAGTTGCTTTGTGAGGGAGGAGGGGTTGGGGGGGGTGTCTTCCATTTTTTTAAGTGTGGGAGGATACTAAAAATGTGTTTAAGTGAAAATGGTTATGACTATAAACCATCTTCAATGCAGTACACACTATAAACCAAACCCATGTTCTCTCATATAACACAAACTATTTCTTTATCACTCTTCATTTGAGAATTGGTTTACTCCAAGAGCAAGACAATGTTTAATAACATGCTAAGCTTCTTCAGTGCTTGGATATTGACTTGTAGAAGCTTTATTATCCATCTACCAATTTTGCATGTATGCCAGATATATCATTCCAAAATGTTCAGCAACTGGAACCATGCCAGGTGACTCTCCTTTACTCTAGCAGCTAGGCAATCAGTTAAATGAAAGACTAGAATAGTATGCAAAGGAAGAAAAGATAAACTAGAATCAGAAGTATGCTGTGCTAAAGCCAGACATGACTATAAAAATAATTTTGTAGGACTTTTATATGATTTTTCAAAGTTAAGAGTCATTTGCCTCATCTGTAAGATCTTAATGGCTCTTCAAGAATAGCACAAGTGAACTAATAAGATTCTTAGATGTTGGCTCACACTCACACCACAGTGGAAAGTATCACTATAGGAAAATTTGTGCAAATTAGAAAAAACACAGTTTTGGAGAACAAAACTAAACAGAAAACCACAACCAAACCACCAAAACAAAAAACAAAAACAGAAACAACACAAAAAACCAAGAACCAAACCACCCAAACAAACAAATAAAAAACCCCCAAACCCCCAGCATTTACAAATTCATGTCTTTAAAAATACTATAATTCACATCTGTATTTTACCACTAATAGGTGATGGTCAAAATAGTAAGATAAGATCAAAATAAGATGCTTTACATTTAAAGCACGGCACTTTCTGAATGCTATTTATTAATAAAATGAAAGACATTCTTGAGATATTACCACATTTGCCTAAAGTTAATCAAATGCTTATGTACAGTGACGGTAGACTCCATATAAACCAAGCCCAATTCACCTCCCAGTTTGTAGAGATGTAGTTTTACTGTTTAACAGAAATTTTGACATTTAGTGGTGAAGCTGGGACTAATATAATTATTAGAGGACTTTTCATTCCAATTTTAGATCTATTTGAGACCTCATAATGATGTGAAATTAACCCTTATTTCAGGTTACATTCTAGTTTATTTTAGGTTTACCGAGAACTGAGAAAACTGACTAGCATTTACATGTGCATCTTTACTAGTCAGTCCTACCAACAGCAACAACAAAACCCATTAAATTTAAGGCCATTTAACTAACAGTCACAAGCCTTAAAAGTGAGCAAATATTCTCTTCTATGATGCCATATACAATGCAATAAACAATTTATGTGGGAGATTATACATTCAGTGCCTACAGAAAAAAAAAAAAAAAGAAAAATTTGACTTTCAGAAATAAAAGTTGGATCCGGATGGGAAAGATGTCACTGTCCAGCTTAGAAAGAAGAATCCATCAGTGGATTTCAAACAGGGAAGGAAAAAAAAAAAAATGTAGTGATGAAGACAAAAAAGTGCTCCAAATTCACAGATGAACAAAAAGACAGATCTTTAGAAGCATTTCAGTAGTCTGAGAATTAGACAACCTAAGTACTATCATCCTACCGAATTCTAAATGTCAACAGAGCAACCATTTCCATAAACCGTACTGAGCTGCTAGGGGATACCAAAAAATCCCTTACTGGTGTTGTGTTTTATCTGTAAAGCTTGGATGTAGTGTTACTATGGTGATTTTAGTATGGTGTTTTAAAAAGGGATTATATGCTTAATTTTAACAAGGTTGAGAGCAGAGCATGTGTGAGAAATAGCATTCTAGCTGACAATTAAAATTATGGAACAGGGAAAAAAAAACCAAACATGCTTCATTTGCAGCAGGGAGAAGGTTGTTTATTAAACAATTGTGACAAGTTGGTAAGTTCCTCCAAAGCAAACCTAAAGATTCTTGCATTTATGTGATCTGCAGAAACTAAATATGTCTGATAGGTCTTGCTCAAGTTTCAGTTGTCAGTTCTTCACATGGTAGGATAAAATTCCCAACATAAAAAGTGCTTTTCCTAAGATCTTAATATCAATACTTAAGATTCATAGCTCTATTTCCAAATGGGAAGAAGGTCTATTTAGAGCCTAACAGGATGGAAGTACCATAAATCTCATCTCTAAATGGGCAGATGGAAGTTAGGGCTGGAGGGGAGGAGAGAAAGGAAGAGTGATTTCTTAAAAATCCCCCATCACTAGCTCTATCTGACTAACACAAATTAATCCTGGTATGATATTTGACTGAGGTGGAGTTTACTCCTGCAGTTGGAGAATAGCCTCTGCCTTGATCCTGCAACCATAAGAGTAGAAAACTCATGTGTCCACTGCCTAAAGGAAGGGGCAACTAGTCCCTGGTGATTTTTGACCACTGGCAACAATATATATAAAAAGAATCAATATAAAAAGAATTAAGAGTCTGTGTCAATGAGTGCTAAAACCTTCAGCACAGAGAACAATCAGATATGCAGAAGGATCTTGATTTGCCTAAAATCTTGGTGTCCTACCATCATCTGAAGTTGTGATCTGGCAGAGGCAATAGTACATCTTCAGCTTTTGCCACCTGTTTTATAAAACATGCAGCCTTAGAAGAGATACATATGTAGGTGAAGACTTATGGCCTTTCTCAGTACTTGTTAAAGAAATACCACTGTTTAACATCAAAGTCAGAAGAGCAAGACAACTCGAGTACCATTAGCACACTTCCACCATCAAAAAGTTTCCACTGAAAGCCTGGCATAATACTGCACATAACACAGAACGTAGTTACATAAATTAAATTTCCCCAAGTAAAAGTCCTCACAAACAGGATATAAACTGGGGACATGACTCTAGCAGGACTCGAAAACCGATAATGCTACTTTGGGCTCTGAGTTGGTGAAAGGAAAAGTAGCGTCTGTTCTTTAGTGACTACACGTTTCTGATCATTTGTATCAGTACTTCTTCATCGTAATTCATGCTGATCATTTTTCCACACATCCTGAAGAGACATCCTACACAGAGTGTTATTCCAACAGAAGGTATTATCCCATCTTCCTATATTATTTGAACAATGAGCCAGTATCTCCACTGTATTAAGAATATTAATTTTAAAACCTCTCAATGTTGCAGAGAGATTCTAATACTAAAATTGTCATGGCTAACAACAAGGCAACCTAGTTAACTGGGAATAGTACCTAAGTATTTGGAAGGCCTTTACTGAAACCACTTCAGTGTTTCTCTCTCTTTTTGTTCAGAATGAACAAAATATATATTAAAAAAAACACCTGAGGCTTAAGAATTACAGTAACTAGAGATCTGATCCAACATACCACTTTTCAGGCACATACAAAGGGATAAAATCCCACTAGAGAGTGCTAGTCAACTCTGTAAGACACAACTGTAAGGACCTTTCTGCCATATAACCGAAGACCGTATTTCTTCTAGAAGCAGTTTCCTTTCATCTCAAAGTAGAAAAAGTGTTTGCTGAGAAGACTGAGGGGAATATTAAAGCATTATCTGAAGTAATTTCATTATGGGGCTACCTCCTCAGTACTTTAAATAACTTCATTTTAAATGCAATATAAGAAATGTATAAACAAATACTCAGTAGTTGGTTAACAGTAACTAACGAAAGAAAAGACCAACTAGTGCAAATTCATCACTTGTTGAATTCTAGAAATAGCCTCTAAGAACAGGTATTCAATTGGTTCTAAACTTGGAAGTAGCTAAAAGATGATACATGCACTGTATTTTTCTCTTTATCATGGTCACATTAAATTCATTTGCATTCAGAGATATAAGACTGTTTCCTTTCTTGTAACTGGCAGGTTAATTCCCACACACAGTGCAAAGTTAAGTCAAATTTACATCACAGAGGACTACAACAAGTATTTATTTATTTATTTATATATCTACGCAAACACCTATGCGTGTGTGTGTGTGTGGATTTTTACATCAAGAAGAGAAGTAGCACACACATCTCTCTCTGCTGCCATTTCCCCCCTGCCATATCCTTAACTTGGGACATCCTCTACCTTCTGGAGTATTGAAAGTCCATTCTTAATTTTAAATTATTAAGTATGCTATGGCTTACAATCTCTCCTTTATGTTCAAAATGGTTGGCTTACAGTCTTTTCAGTGACAGTCTGTGATATTCAGTCAAACAAGTGAATCCAGAAATGGGAATCACTTTTCATTATGTTCTCATTTGCACCCCATATGGGTTTTCAGTGTTCTTATCTTTCAAAATGTTATATTGCTGAGGAAAAACAAAAGACAACAAAACAAACAAAACTCCTAGGTACAATAAACCTACACATAGTAAGCATAAATATTTCTAGTAGAAACACATACATGAGAAAAATGTATGTATTTCCCCGGTCCCTCCCCTTAGGAAGGGAAAAAGATGATCAGCAAAAAGTGATTCCAAATTATAAGAAGTATTTGTGGCTTTTAAAGGTCATCTGAGTCAACAAAGACTGTTAAGTAGCTCATGTTGACAGCCCAGGATATTCAAATTTGCTTTTTCTGTACAAATCAGGTATAGCAGAGGCACTGGTAATAATAGCTGTCTCCAGCAGTGCCTCACCACTGTCTCTCAACCCTGATCTGCAGGAACCACCTGGAGGGTTGAAAGAACATACCGTCTGCATGATCCATTCAAGCTTTCAGCTTCCTCCAACCCCAGATTACTACATCGGAGGACAAAGTGTAGCAGTGGTTTTATTATGTAGATTCCTACCTCCAGATAAGCATAGTGAGATTTCATCTCCATTCACAGAAACTAGTGAACAGTATTTCAAGATAACTAAGAAATATCAGCTGGCCTATGGGTAGGGGGAAAAAAATGAAAAAAAGAAAAAATTAAAAAAATTGAACAACGGCTCAAACAAGACGTGATATTAGAAACGGATGTTGATTTATAAAGAAAATCGATTTCTACTGTAAATATCACAGATTTCACTGAAATGCCATTCACAGAAACTAGTGAACAGTATTTCAAGATAACTAAGAAATATCAGCTGGCCTATGGGTAGGGGGAAAAAAATGAAAAAAAGAAAAAATTAAAAAAATTGAACAACGGCTCAAACAAGACGTGATATTAGAAACGGATGTTGATTTATAAAGAAAATCGATTTCTACTGTAAATATCACAGATTTCACTGAAATGAGAAAATCTATTCTAGCAGTTTAATCACAGATAAGGTCAATTTCATCAATCAAAACCATTCAGTGTGTTAGCTGACCTAAGACAAGTGATGCTAACCAACCAAATGATGCTCGTAGATGATATGAGCAGTGATGCATCTTTTCAAAATTTCAATGCTTGTTCTCTTCATGAAACCATCAAAAATGACTCACAGTAAAAGCAAAACTAAAAAACTAAAAAAGTTCTGGAGTTTTCTAAATTATGAGAATTAAATGTTCTCAGTTCCTGTCAAATCCACTGTAACTTCCTTTACAATTTTTCCCCAAAAAATTAGAAGCCACATTAAGTAGCCACCAAGTAAAGCACCAGCATTCCAAGAAGATCAAGAAGCCTTTAAATGTAAAGCACTTAATTAATTATTCTGCCCAAATTTTGACAATTAAGTAATAAAATACATATGCACACAAAGCTTAGATATTAATATGCATATTTGACAATTACTACCCAAGCATTTTCACATCCAAGTATTACATAGAAGTAAAACAAAATGCACTCTTACTGCTGCCACTGAACAGCTCAAACTTTTAAAACTTTTTTTTTTTTGATGGTGCCCATAAAAACCCCAGGAAAAAGTGATTCTAAGACTATAATTTGCACTTGGGTGCTTTAAATCACAGTCAAGCAGACAGAACATTAAGAATGGTATGGTTTTTATTTTCTACAGTGGTTTTATTGACAAGCTTATTTTCTTGTAAAGTTTGAAAAGCTAACACTACCTGTCCACATAGAAGGGGAAACAAAACTTGGTCAAAGTCTGTAGAACTTCCTGTGGAGAGAAAAAGAGATAATTTATACATCTATTGGGACCAATAAATCTAATATTAACCACATCACACAATTTCACAACTTTGCCCTGAAGAAATAAGAGACAGATGAAGAAATATGGGCTTTATCAATTACATGAAAGGAGTACCAGGCAGTCAATCATGTGAAATAATAAACATGATCAAACTTCATTAAAAATGAAAAATTAATCAAGATTCACACATGGGCAGGCAGCAGGAGCCATCCAGCAATTCTCCGAAGAGTAGGAGGAGGTTGGGTTGTTGAGTGTTAACACCTCTCTAGGGACAATCTCTACCCTGACCATATGGATCATAGTGAATAACACCAAACCACATGGGTTTGGCCTGGCAGGACCACTTCTGCTGGCACAGCTTTTGACTGTTACCTAGGAACAGAGGTCTGGGGGATTAGAGAATACTTCCTAACACCAGCAAGATAAATAACAAAAGATAAAGCCAATAGGTCTCATAGCAGGAATGTTTAACGTTGCCTACTGCTATTAGAAAGAAAATCTGAGTGTTAAAAGACTGATTAAAATAACGTGTATTAAAATTAATATAAATTGTTTAACCTACAGACCATTTTCTAAATGTGGCAAAACAGCACCATAGACAAACTTAAGTATAGCCTGTACGTGATCTCAAATAAAAAGCATGAATATGAAAACTGAAAACATGATCAGCAGAGAAATTAATCAACTTTACAACTTTAAACAAATACAGTCATTAAAGAGGCAAAGCCAGAAACATTTTAGTCCCAAAGTAGTTGTGTTCATATACAAAAGTTACCCATTTACATCATATTTTTCTATAATATTCAAAATGTGAATTCTGTAATCCACAGCCCACCATAAAGGTTGACCCAGTTTGCAGACTTTTACTACCAGCCAATTCATTGTTCATTCTCCTTCACACTTAAATTCAGGACCTGAAATGTAAACTGTATTTCTGCTTTCAGGTGAAACAAGATAACCCTGACTAAATGACAAACCCTCTGATAAATTCAACACTTTTCTGACCTATAGTAATAAATCATCATCAATAACCAAATTGATGCTTCCCGCTTCATTTATTTCTAAAACCAATGCCATCATTCAACAAATAAACTACATCAATCTAATAACCTATTCAATGAAGCAGAAAACATATTGACTCCCTTGCAAGAACATGTTCCTCCTACATAATTCAAAGAAGCACATCCCATTCTTAACAATGGTTTCAAGCTCAACTGCTCATAGACACTTCTTTGGAGGTTTTTGGACAACTAAAATGTGGCAAGTTCTTAAGACTTCAGGCAGAAACAGATATGGAAACTTTGACTTCTTGACAGTTTATTGATAGATTATTTAACAACCTCCTGTTTTTAAAGAACAAGAAAGGATCTATTGAAGAATGCCATGTAAATCATAGAAGTATCCTCCTTTCAATTTCAGCAGGAAAATTGGAAAGGAGATATATAGGTTTCAGAGTAAACTCTGCAGAAATATGTATTTGATACAAAATAATGCCTTATTAATGTGACTGGGTTCACCCTTGTGCAGAATCTCACTGACTTTCACAAGGATTGACCGTCTGCTGAACAACTCTCATTGCTTGCACACAAAACTGCATCTTGACAAATTTTAACTATCACACAGTTGTCCTTTACCCACAACTGAAATCTCAGTGCATAAACTGTTAAAAAAACCAAACCCACAATAGAATTTTAAAAGAATTAAAATTATCATCACAGGAAAGTAAAGTGCCTATATTTTTATTGGCCTTATCGATACAAATTGTCCTCAAAATAATGACTGCACATCTATGTTTTAGAAACAAAGCCATGTAGCTAATAGACAAAATTCTGAAATAAAAGTGTTAAAAGATAACAAGTCATCAGTCACCTCAAAATGGCAGAATATATTATCTCCATTATTTTGATGATTTAAATAATTACTATAACTGCAAGTAAAAACATTCACATAATAAAACACTTTAGCATCTCATCAGCATTGTGTCATTGTAGGATAATAGTGTATTACTCAGAACTTACTTTGCACTTGTTCCTTGATATTTATAGCTTCCTAAACACAGAAAATGGAATTTTCACTTAAAGAGGCAATATATTGAATCTGTACCACTATACATTGCCTTGTCTTCTAAAGAAAGATTTTACAGTGATATTATTATGTGGCTTTTATAATGTTATTGGACATAATTTGCCACTCATTAGACATCAATATTTATCTGCCTTGATTTACAACTAAAAAAACCTGAGACTAGTATAGGTTAACCACAGACGTATTTTTAAATTTTAACTATTTAAAAAAAAAAAAAAAAAAAAAAA
>NW_008795382.1:622443-635125 GCF_000699145.1 Aptenodytes forsteri | reverse complement strand
TTTAAAAAAAAAAAAAAAAAAAAACATCACATACAGAATTAGCTTTTGATTAGCAAAAATGCTGATCTTTTGCATGTAAGAAATACAATTAGTGGAGAACTATTCAATTTTTGCTCAAGTTGCAAGCTCGTTACTATAAATGTAATGCTTTTTTTCCCTTTTTTTTGGTCTCCTTTAAATACTGCTCAGTTTGAAAGATTAGCAATGCCTACGTAATACACAACTTCCTACAAGACCTCTTTAGGTGGGTGGTTACTCATGGCCTAGAAAAATCAACATTTCTTTACAATTTCAAACCAAAACCGTAACAAAACCAAACCTAGAATCGCTTCATGTCAGCATCTTATAATCCTTTTTATGTTTTTACCTGACATGAACCAGAGGTAGTATCAATAATAGCCTGTTTTCTTATTTTATTCCCCTATGCCTATTTTCTTAAAGAAAAACCTACATAAATGCCTCTAAAGCAAAACACCCTAAAAAGAAGAAAAGAAAAAAAACCTGCAAACCCAAAACAATCCAGGACACACAGCTGATAAGCGTAAATTACCCAGTAGCTGAAACCAGTGTCTCTAGGGTATCACATGCCAGTTTTCTGGATCAATCCCCAAGTTTATATTTTCACAAATCTTCTTACATGCAGTTTGATTTTTAACATTTTAATGAGCAAAAAGTGCATCTATAGCAGCCAGTCACCACAGTTAAAGTGCAGGGCATGAACTGTGTCCCTTGAGGGATTCAGCCCAGCCGTGTCACCAGTGGCTTTAGGACATACACCACCTGGTTCCTTGTCCCAAGGTTCCACCTCTTTTCATAATCAAAACACTGCTGACATTATAAACCCCACATGGGTTTTCTAAAATCCTTCCCAATCAATAAAGCCAGTACATAACTTATCGGAGACAATACAGAGCTCATTGATTAAGTTTGGTTTCAGTAGCAAAGTTTTCAAAATAAATGAGGCAGGAATACAGTGTTCAGCCCTTTGGTGTCACACTGCAATTTATGAAGGTGAGGCAGTCTCTAAAAGGATTTCCTTCCCACACACACACGAAAGATACTTGAAAAGTGTATGGAAAGCAAGGTTGTTAAATACACAAAATACACACTTGGCTTATGTCCCAAATTATCTATATATTGAGATGAAATAGTAAAGAAAGCTTAACATTGCTGAAAAAATTTGCATATTCACTTGTGAATTTAATATGCAAGCTATAACTTAACTCAAGTCTTTTTTATTTTTATTTTTAAACCTTTCACTGTATGCTCCCACTTCCAAGTCAACGGAACAACTTCAGAGCCTCTTAAATATACAGGATTGCTTTATTTCTCTTGTTCAAGTGAACAGCAGTAACAAATACCCCATGCTGCAGCTACAATTAAATAAAACTGCACTGATAAAATGATATGCAACTTGATGGTCTAATGCAAGAACAGCAGACTGCTGCAAACAACCTACTCTTAGACGCACGATGCAATCGACATTCAAAGTGGAACAAGAAGTCTAAGTAGAAGTTGGAGAGAAAAATTAAGATACAGGCAGAGATCTGTGAAAACTGACGAATGAGTAAGGCAAGACACTCAAATGTTAATGTGAGTCAGAGAAGGGAAACAATACACCACAAAAACCAACAGGTTGGGGACCTGTATTTGGAAGCCTGTTGAGAAACCTGAGGAAAAACAAGATGAAGTTGGAAAGACTACCCAGAGTACAGACAAGACCTTTAGCTGTGGAACATGGGGGAAAAAACAAACAACAATAAAAAAACCCAACCCAAACCAAACCAACAAACAAAAACACCCCCACAAAACACCACAACCATATTTCAGAAAGTACATACATTTTTACAGGAGGACAATTCAAATATTACAAGAGAATGGAGCATTGCAAGTAAGATGAGTCTTCCATGGAGAGAAGAGATGACTCAGTGATGAAAAAGATGAATGCTGTTTTATTTCTTCGACTTAAACCAGAGATGGCATATAGGTAAGGTTGCTGTAAGTGAAACACTAAACAGAGAGGGTGGAAATTGCAGATAGTTTTCATCTTATCCAGCTTGAAATACCATCTGAATCCATGAAACAAACATGAAATCCATCCTCTTCGCATGGAGGGACACCAAGAGAGTTTCAAGAACACATCAACAGACTGATGAAGGAAGGCAGAGATACTGGAGAGCAACAAGGGTTAAGAAGAGAACAATGACAGCCAGCCTTATGGGATCAAGGGAAGTAAGAATAGGTAACAGGATCCCGACTTGACCAGCAAGCAACTATAGATTATTTTATTTCTGCTCAGAAAAAACATCAAATTTAAACATAGCAAAAATGTTAATATAGCATAATAGAGTGCTCGGACATTAACTGAAGCAAAATGTTATCCAATTATTTTGAAATTTGGGTTGTACATTAATCTACCTTATAGCCCCAAATTGTAAACTGCTCTTATATTTAATTCATCTATTTGAATAATTTTAAGCTAACGATTAATTAAATCACCCACTGCAATGGAACAACAGGTTTAAGAATTCAAAACAGTTGCCAGTGCACCCAAATAACCAACTTAAACCTGACAACAGCTCTGTTTAAAACCCAAAGGGTGGTGAAAGAAAAAGTACAGAACAATCCAGAACACCATAAATTCTGTTAGCTATGCAGAGTTGATCAGAAATTCATATACATTTTCCTAGGAAAGGGAACATCTTTCTGCACAATAATAAGCACCTCAGTAACAAGTTTTGCTAACTACTTTAAGCATTTTACAAAGCAAACACTTACAATAGATGGGAAAAGGTAGTCATGTTTCAAAATTTTATTTAAAGAATATAAATGTAATAAAGCAAGGCCAGCACAAAAAATTCAGCCACTAACTTGAACACAGCTATGAGTAACAAACAGGGATCCGTACATGTTGTGTTTGAAAATTTAAACTTTAATTTGTATTTATTATTAGTGTCAGCTTATATTATCTTACATCAAATTTTCCTAAAGTTATTATTACAGATTATTCTCATCAATTAACAAATGCCGTGTAATTATGTAGTTAAAAATCAGAAGAAGCATTCCAATTCAAGCAGTTTATAAAAACTGTTTCTCAAATTAAGAAGAAAGTATCCTGCATGCAGAGGCCAGTGTCACACAGCCACAACAAAAAGCTGAGATTTTACAAGATGACAAAGCAGAGAAAGCAAAGAACAATAAACTTAAAAGCAAGATTTCTCTAAATTTTAAAGATTTTACTAGTTTTTAAAAAACTGATACAACACAGATTCTTTAAAAAAAAAAAAAAATCATTGCTCACTTAAAATATTTATGTCAAATTTCATCTTGCATTGATTTTATCATAAAATCTTTTTACGTCTGTTACCAGTACTGAATGTTACTGATTTTTATAATGGTCAAAATATCTTAAGAATTAAATTTAATCAGTTCTTTAAAAGAACTTTCTACCCCCCAAAAAAAGCAGGAGCATAATTTGCTTAGTATCATTAATTTAAATTACCTTAATTTAGTTTTATCTCTTCTTTTTAAAATTCTACTAGTATTCCAATACAACTTTATAGCACTAGTTCATCCATTTGCTTAGTGTTCCAAAAATCTATTAGCTCTTTTTGAGCAATTACAAAGCCTGAATTAGGGGAGGGTTTTTCTTCTACAAAAGTCACTTCTTCCTATATGGGGGTCAGAAGGGGAACGGTACCCAGTATGAAATAACATCATTTCACTGAAGGTCACCAATTGTTCTCAGGAAAATGCTATTTAAAAAAAAAAACAAACAAAAAACCCAACACACATATACACAATCCTGGTAACAGGAAGAGCATGAGATAAATAACATTTCCTAAGCATATTGAGGTCTGCTATCATTTAAATATTTTAAACGTACAAAATATGTGCACAGATGGGCAACTTTTCTACTTGCATTACTAAAAACATATTTCAAGATAAAGCTCAAAATCCCTGAATTTTTTAAACCTAATTGTGACTCTGTTTCTTAGAATTCACACCCCAAGGCCAAAGCTTTCCTGCCACCAGTCCTTCAAATCTGATTTGGACATTACACGGGAGGAGGCTCCAAGCCTCCCTGAGGTCTCACTCCTTTTACAACATACGCAAAAACAGTAGATAATGGGCCTATGCTGAATTCACTGCTCTGCACAGCTCCTCCTGGGACACAGGCCTAGCAGATGTGATAAAAACTGTGTCAGAGAAGTAGCTCTAGTTTTTGCCTTAATGACAACTTCAACCTCTCAACTAACAGAACAAAAGAACAGAAATTACTATTACAGTAGAAAAAAATCTGAAAGCTGAATCAAATATTTACGCAGTTTTTCAAAAGACATCTCCTCAATAAATGTCTTTAAAACCCCTTCAATAAAATTAAGATTTAGTTTTATTCTAAGACATGTGGATTTTAGCTAACATGCAAAAAAACCCCAAAAACCTAGAGCTACTGTGGCAAGAATAATTGTTCCAGTCTTAAATCACAAAGAACTGAAAAATTATACAAACAAGCATAAAAAAATCAGGTCCAATTATGTGCATAACCATTGATCAACTGGTAAAGATAAGAAGTGTCAATATCAGAAAGCTGGAATACTAATTGAATTAAATATATTTTAAATTATATTTTATATTTAGTGACTAAAAATGAGGAATATTTTCACTTCCACATTTAGGAAAAATTAGGTGAAAACTATTAGCTGTAAAAAGATAATCACGTACTTATCACAAACTTCTCACACCATAAGTTAATTGCACAGGTATATTGCATCAAAAACAAAGCTTTAAATATATACTTTGGTTAACATTTGTTAAATATTATAATTCTGGCTTAAGATGACTGGCCCTTTTAGACGTCGTCTCAAATGCTCTATTCAGCTACAACTGCATACCCACTTAATCAGCAATCATTGTTCTCTGAGGCAGGACTTTGTTGTCAAGACATGCACTGAAACCTTTAAAAAATTTCAGAACTGGCATAAGAAAAAAGTGATCTTTGTCAAACAAGGACAAATTTATGCAAATCTTTTATAAACATTCACAAACATTTATTTAGCTTTTGAAATGTTGGCCTCATTTGAGAGCATGAAAATGAGGGGGAAGTAGGAAGATGCAAAGGACAGCTTAGAGGCTGGCACACTACATAAATATTCAGAAGGAAGATTATAGGATTCATGTTAGGCTGTCTTAGGTTTCTCCAAAGTCCACATAGAATACCAAAGAACAAAACTAACGAGAAGTAGAGCAGATGTTAGACAATGCAGCAGCCCTCTTTTCCACACTCACTTGGCTATACTTCGATGCTTTCATTTTTTCTTTCAATATGGTTAGGTCATTCAAGGATTCTCCTATAGACTCTGTATTGTGGCTACAGAGCTATAAGCTGGACCTCTGTCAGCTTTCCAAAAGTTTCCAATGAAAAGGCATTATGCAAATTCTACCTCTCTTACTCTCTTTTCAGGAAAAAAGCCTCCAGTATGCAGTCATTGGAGTATTGGAAGTCCCAGCCTTCATTTCTGTATGGTTGTGTTTGCCTTAGGGCCATGCTGCTTGTTTTGACAGTGCATCCCCCTAGATAGTTGGGATTAGTCGAGCTTGTTTAGATAAACTTGAAATCAAGGCCTTCTCTAGGTAGACAGCTAGATGTAGCTACTGAGTTTCCAGCTGCCTCCTTCTTTCATCCCAAAACAACTGCAGATTCACAGTAGAGATCACAGCCACAGGCTATGTCACATACATAAGTACAAAATTAAAGGCTGCTAAAAGAAGCCTTTGTAAGTCTTAGTGCTAAAATAAGGAATCTGTACTGCATAGTTTAAACAAATTATTCAAGAAGCACCAATAAAGGTCTGCAATGGATAGTTAACAAGACATGTTCACAAAAGAAATACCTTGCTTACATAAATGGGCAAGATCATGCTTTGTTAATCACTTCTGCACCATCCACTGTCCAACCTTTTCAAAAATATATGCAAGTAAATACTCTAAAACAGTACCTGCTAGAATATCTGAAAATGAGCTTTATTTATCAAAAACAAACTTTATGATCATAGGAGACTATTATGACAGTACTAGTCCAATTAGATTTTCAGTCACATTCACAACAAGATTGGGCCAGATTTGATCTTTACTATAGTCAGATAATGCAAACCATAGGAATTTATTCACACAAATATAATATGTTAAAAGAGAAGGGCCAGAGCTCCAAACCTAAATTAAAACCTAAAATCAAATCCCGCCCATGTAACTGTGTTACACCTTTATAAATCTGCATTGCAGTTCAGTCCCAACAGGAGATTCATTTTTCAGGCGGTAGGAAAAAAACAAAAAAACACAACCCAGTTTTGGCTTTTAAAGATTGTAATCTCTTCTAGCTGGGTGCAAATTTTCATATACACTTCTGCAGCATCCAGGCACAACAGATGGGAAACTAAAGTAAAGGAAAAATTAATCGCTAGGATGTTATAAACAAGCAACCAGCAAAAAAACCCAAAAGAAAGAAACAAACAAAAAACTTAGTTCAATGAATAGTAAATATCATTAAAAAAATCAGCTCCTCTCCTTTGCTCAAAAAAAAAAGATGTGAAGAAACTTGCAATGTTGAAAACAGTTCAAACAAAGACAACAGCAGAATTTTATGGTTAAGAAGCAAAGGTAAGAATTTGCCACCAACAACTTCTCTGCCTTTGTGCAAAGGACTTTACTATCAATTTTCTGCCATTTCCATATTACAGAAATTCTATCATCTCTCACTGTAAAATTAAGTCATTTCACTGACAAGATCTTTTCTAGAAATTCAAAGCATTACAAAGTGTGAAAGAATAACATTAGACTCCAATTTCTTCCTGCACTGGTTACCAAAGAGAATATTAGAGTGTATACTGAATTCAGTTAGTAATTCCATATCATAAATTCTCCATTAGTGACATCCTTAGCAGGAAATAAGCTACAGACTGGGAATCTTAACCAACAAGTGAGCAAAATACATAACTCCTGAGAAGCAATGAGAAAAACAGTTTCATCATGCTATTGTGCTTAAAAGAAGACAGAAGAACACTTTTAGAATTGTTACCTAAAAATTAAATACGACTGCTAAGAAAAATGCCATGGATATACCTAGCACAGTGTTAGCAAATACCAGAAACTGATGTAATTCATGGATTTGCCTTCTCACAAAAGTCTTCTGATTGCTATGACCAAGATCCTCCTTACTGCTGGAGAGAAGAACACAAAGCTGTGGAAGAGCTTTAAAGCTAGTCACTAATGAAGTTACTTAACAACTCCATTACACAGGTATTATCTACTTTTTGCAGCTGAGGAAACATAACAAAACTAAACAACTATCCCAAAGGGGGCAACAGCTGACCAATTTTTAAAATTCAAGAGTACCTGTTTCTCAAGCTTGCATTCACATCATACCTATTTGAGAATTCTCTAAAGGAGAAGGAAGGAGAAAATTACGATATACGATGAAGACGCTAGTGCCCCCAGGGAAATAATTTTTCTAACATTAAACTTTGCAGAGATGCGATGGAGTTGGTGATCAACTTAAATAACTGAAGGTTGTAAGAGGATACAGCTTTTCAAATGTATCAGTATTTTCACGGCTTTTAGATTTCCAAATATGAGAACATGCTATAGAGAATAGCGATCAAAAACCTGAAAGTTATAAAAACATTCATTAGCCGTGGAAAGCATTTTTTACTTCAGGACAGCTCATGTGTACAAAGATGACTATACTTAGAAACTTAAGCTTTCCAAATATAAAGTTACGAACTTTGGACTTCCCTGGGTTAACACAGAATCAATTCCAACTTTTCTCTATAATATGCTACCAGTTCTACGCTGCTGCCCAGACACATGTGAAAATTTTGAGTACGTGAACATCAATTAATCTCATTTATCAATCACCGATAAATCCTTTCTTTCAGGCTACTTTCCAATCATTCCTTTAAAAAATAAATTAAAAAAAGAACAAAGAATAATGCATGCAAAATAATTTGGGAAATTCAATTAAGGCATCATGCAATCTAAATGCTATGCACTATACATTTATGAAATTATTCAAAAGTTATACTAAAACCAATAGCAAATAAGCCAACATAGATCTCATGATGATGGCTATGAGAAAATGCAGTACCGGGAAATTAAAATATGTAAAACCCTCAAAATTCCAGTTTTACACACTCTTATAGACTAGTTTTCTTTCACAGCTAAGGTAGTAAAGTATTAAAAAATAAGTACCTTCCAGAACATGCATTCTACTATTTTGCTATGTTATAGTAACTTGGAATTCAGTACACCTGCTATTTAGTACTCATACATTCGCTGGCATTCCTACACGTCTTCTGTGTTGTGTATTCTACAGGGCACTCCACCCTTACAGTCTAATCTACAGAGGGCATAGGGTTTTGACAACCATGCAGATGACTACAACTGAATACTTTTTGTTAATGAAGTAACAAATGACCATCTGGCTTCATTGAGAAGCAACATTTTAATATAAAATTCCTCCTCCTGAAAGGAATGGACAGATTATGTGATCTTACAGTTCATCACTTGGGGGATGTGGAGCACATAAAAGGTCATGCCTACTTTAAAGTAAGTATCACACATAGCAAGACTCTCTAGTTAGGAAAACCAAAAAGAGTTATATTTCCATCCACACTGCCCCAAACCCAAACTCTAGGAAGTCCCTTTGCTATCAAGAATAAGTCATGGAAGTCTCCTGCCACCTTGGAAATCAACACAAACAAAGGGACAGCAATCTTCTGGAATTCCTTTTCATACCCTCTACATGCACCGGCACCTGGCTATAAGAACACAAGATGATCCATTTAAATAACAAAGCACAAGCTGTTTTGTCTGGTTTGATGCTCTTTTACATGCCACCGGATGCTCTGCAAATGAAAAATATACTTTTATTTCCCACTTGCTTTTTGTCTTTACAGCACCTTCAGTGAAGCTTTAGCTTCTTTACCACGTTTTTTTAATGCATTTATACAGTGGTGTATGGGCAGACAAGTTGCAAGAGCAGGAATCCAAAGAACTGTTTCCTCCTCCACATACTCAGGAAACTTTGAAGCATTAATGACTACTTTAGGAGCTACAAAACAAACGTTCTCCTTACTTTGTTAAAATAGTACAGCTTCATTAAAGAAGTAATAGAAAACATATTAAGGGGGGGAAAAAGATGCAAGACAGTATTATCAATGCTTGTTTAGCAGCATGGTCTCAAAAATAGTCATCAGCAATTCAGATTTTTAAGCTAGATAACCAAGTCATCCCACTAAACTCTTAATTTAAAAGTGATCTCTAATCAACTGAGAAATTGTTTAACTACTTTATGACATTGTATATCTGAGATTGATTCGTAACTCTAACCTTGATGACACCACTTACCTGCTGATACTTATTTTAATCATGTTTCAAAATAAGTTCTACTGTTTGCAAAGGATAGTATGTCCCAGTATTCCTGTACGTGCAAACATCAACATAATCAGTCATAGCAAGGAAGACCGTTACATGTATTGAGATGCATTGACAACAATTTTAATATGCCTACACCCACCATACTGTTAGGCGCTTGAGTTTTATTTTTAAACAAAACAAAAATACTTTCTACATATTACAAGTTTTTAAACAATATTTTGGAAATTATTTATAAATTGATCTACAGCACCAATATAGAACTGAATGGTTCAGGAGACTGAAACAAGAGAACTTTCTGAACTATTTTGATAATGACTGGCTTAACAAACCAAAGTAGAATATTACTGCATAAGCATCTCCCATTTTAAAGAAACCCATCTTCATTTGAAGTGAATATTTTATAGTTTTATCAATAAATTTAAACATAAGTGGTAATGATTACTCACTTTAGGCCTGATCCCACAACCTTTACTCACACGAGTAGTCCCACAGGATTTTAATATGACTACCTCAACGAATAAGGGTTGGCAGGACAGGTTTTAAATTATTCATATATTCACAGATTTTTAAGGCCAGAAGGGACCATTATGATCATCTAGTCTGACCTCTTGTATAACAAAGGCCATACGATTGTATCCAGTAATATTTGCACTCAGCTGAATAATGTGTGGTGAAATCAAATTGTGTTTATTGAACTTCCAATATTGATTCAAATTTTACACGAAAGAAAACGGAAATTGTTTAGAAAGTGGCTTGAACTACATTTCCTCTCACTTGAACCCAATTATTCCTCTATTTCTATTCAGAATTTTTCTAATTTCTGGACACTGACTTTTGACATGGCTTTCACACACAGACTTTAGAGTCCAACACTATCTCAGGTACTCTCAAGACAAAATCAAGTCACCTCCTGGGCTCCTTCAAAAGATTAATTGGCAGTTTATTACTATTTGTTTTCTGCACTTTTACTACTCCTGCCCTGCACCATGATTTCTGAAATACAGATATCATAACTGGAAAACATTCCACCAATGTTATCAATGATGCAACAAACAGGGAAAACAGCATCTCCATCTCAGCTCTTTCATAGACAGGAACAAATGGAGTAGCTGCTTGGATTACTAGCTTAAAGACAAAAAAAAAAAAAAAAGAAATAGTTTTGAGTACTCTTGTCACTCAGCACGCCTTAGACTTCAGGACTAACTTTTTTCAGGGATACTTACAAAGACTGACTTACTATTTTGCTCTGCACAAATCCAATGCAATGATTTTTGCAGCCAATCACCAAGTAGTAGTAAAGTAAATACACAAAGTAATAAAGAAACCTAGAATGCTATGATGCTGTGTGAAATTCTGTGCAGATCTGATGGATTACTAAAAACAGCTATTCTATTAGGCTGTTAAATATATACTCTGGCTGAATTCTCTCATCATAGAAATACTTAACTACTATAATCCTTAGATTTACTAACTTCAATTCTAAAATGGAACTTGGATGAATAGATTATGTCAAAGATTCTACTAAGACGCAAATCATCTTTGCCATGTATTTCTCAAGGTTTGCAATTCTATCTAGCACAAATGCCTTGTAATGCACTTACAACAAGGATAGTATACCCTACTACATACACAAAGACATTAGATTTGAAGAGGTTCTGCATTTTTTATACTAATTAAATGATACTAGAGAGGCACATAAAAGGCACAAATAGAAATACGTAAGAAAAACTGACCTCTCACCTACCAGGTCTAAAGAAAAGGTAATGAAAAAACAACTTGTAATATACGACAAGGATGATAGAATAAGACAGAGCAAACAAGGAATATATATTTTCTTCACTTTCCTATATTAAAGGATATACATCTGAAAACAAAAATACTTTCTACATATTACAAGTTTTTAAACAATATTTTGGAAATTGTTTATAAATTGATCTACAGCACCAATATAGAACTGAATGGTTAAGGAGACTGAAACAAGAGAACTTTCTGAACTATTTTGATAATGACTGGCTTAACAAACCAAAGTAGAATATTACTGCATAAGCATCTCCCATTTTAAAGAAACCCATCTTCATTTGAAGTGAATATTTTATAGTTTTATCAATAAATTTAAACATAAGTGGTAATGATTACTCACTTTAGGCCTGATCCCACAACCTTTACTCACACGAGTAGTCCCACAGGATTTTAATATGACTACCTCAACGAATAAGGGTTGGCAGGACAGGTTTTAAATTATTCATATATTCACAGATTTTTAAGGCCAGAAGGGACCATTATGATCATCTAGTCTGACCTCTTGTATAACAAAGGCCATACGATTGTATCCAGTAATATTTGCACTCAGCTGAATAATGTGTGGTGAAATCAAATTGTGTTTATTGAACTTCCAATATTGATTCAAATTTTACACGAAAGAAAACGGAAATTGTTTAGAAAGTGGCTTGAACTACATTTCCTCTCACTTGAACCCAATTATTCCTCTATTTCTATTCAGAATTTTTCTAATTTCTGGACACTGACTTTTGACATGGCTTTCACACACAGACTTTAGAGTCCAACACTATCTCAGGTACTCTCAAGACAAAATCAAGTCACCTCCTGGGCTCCTTCAAAAGATTAATTGGCAGTTTATTACTATTTGTTTTCTGCACTTTTACTACTCCTGCCCTGCACCATGATTTCTGAAATACAGATATCATAACTGGAAAACATTCCACCAATGTTATCAATGATGCAACAAACAGGGAAAACAGCATCTCCATCTCAGCTCTTTCATAGACAGGAACAAATGGAGTAGCTGCTTGGATTACTAGCTTAAAGACAAAAAAAAAAAAAAAAGAAATAGTTTTGAGTACTCTTGTCACTCAGCACGCCTTAGACTTCAGGACTAACTTTTTTCAGGGATACTTACAAAGACTGACTTACTATTTTGCTCTGCACAAATCCAATGCAATGATTTTTGCAGCCAATCACCAAGTAGTAGTAAAGTAAATACACAAAGTAATAAAGAAACCTAGAATGCTATGATGCTGTGTGAAATTCTGTGCAGATCTGATGGATTACTAAAAACAGCTATTCTATTAGGCTGTTAAATATATACTCTGGCTGAATTCTCTCATCATAGAAATACTTAACTACTATAATCCTTAGATTTACTAACTTCAATTCTAAAATGGAACTTGGATGAATAGATTATGTCAAAGATTCTACTAAGACGCAAATCATCTTTGCCATGTATTTC
>NW_008795382.1:597443-617443 GCF_000699145.1 Aptenodytes forsteri | reverse complement strand
AAATGAACTGCAGGCTGTGGCACCTAAAGGCAAAAAGTGAAATTTATTAATCAATTTTCCTTCCCGCTCTCATGTTTGCTTGTAAAAACTAGACTGTAAAACAATCTTATGAGATCCAAAATTCTTCCGTTTTCTGCTTTAAATGTGAAAATGTTTTTATCCTTCTGCTCCTAATTACAGCTTCTTTTTCTTTCTAAGAATGCATTTATCTCTTTCAGTAAAAAGAGCAGCAATAATATGTTGAACAACCCTGAAATAAATTTTGTCATGTAAAAAATTAATTACGCATTCCAAACCTGGTCACTGTAGTCCTCTGGGAATTGCCTCCGCACCTCAGGATCTGTAAATAATTGACAGATAATATTAATTGGCTTTGGATTAGTGAGCAAGCAGAGAATCACACATTAATATTTGATCAGAAGATGATAGCAACCCTGGCAGGGGATCCAAGAAGGGCAGCTGAGACTGCTATGTTGATAAGAGCAGGGAAGGACTTTTCAAGGCTCTCCCTTTACCCTCCTCCAGAAAGACAAAAATTGTATATAAAACATACACACAGAAAACATATGAAACCATAAATATCTGTGTGTACATACACATGTGTATATACACACCCCCCATATGTAAATAAATGTTTTTATATAAATTATTTTATAGGAGATGTCCTGGTGCTACACTGAACTTTAGGCTGTTACCTTGTGCAGTATCTTTCTGGCTGCAATTTGCCAACCAGGCTTGTCACCAGAAAATGGTTACCAAATGCACTTAGATTTTGTTTGTAATCAGATAACTAGTTTTGCCAGCCACAGAAACTGCGTCGATTAACCTCCGCAGATGTTTTCAGTGATACCAGATTACAAATCTCTCAAAATTACTTTATATTAATGTTAAGGTATGCTCCCTAGAAAACAAAAAAATATTTATCCCGAATTTGAAAGAGGTAATTAATGTAGCCCTGGAACCTCTAATGCTTCAGACTAGCAAGCATTCAAGACTGACGCAAAGTCCTTATTCCTTTGGCTTGTCAGAATAAATAATATGGTAGTATTCCCTGAACTTAATTAGAGATGTTAATAAAACAACAAAATATCATTATTAAAGTTGTTTATATGACAACCTATTTAAACCAGAACTCTTCAAAGCCATCCATTTTTCAAAGGAATATGGCTGAGAAGACCAGATTCCATTCTACAAAGAATTTTTTTAGTTACAAAAATCAAAAACCAAACCATACAACAATCACATGAGAGTTCAGAATAAAGTGTAAGGCAGAGAAAAAAAAGCAACTGGTATCCTACACAGTTTCTACCCTTTGTGCAATCAGATGGGTTTGGTTGTATGACGCTTGGCTCACTGGATACACTGTTACCAGATTCTTGACTCTCTATATACCGTCTCCACAAATTTTGATCATTATGTGGGGAGTGACATTGATACACAACCTCTACTGCTCAATTACTGCTACACTGCATTGTAGCTGAGGCTTGAGGGGAAGAGTCACTTTTATGACACATGCACCACACACTGTTATTTCAGAACAGTCCCACCTTAGATTTCTCATTGGCAAAGTTTACTTTACTAATACATCAGTTGATTGGCGATTCAATTGCTAGCAGATGCAAACTTTTCATTAAGGTGTATTCTTTTTACATTAGAAATACAGCAAGATTGTGCTTTAATAAACTTTCTAGCTTAACTTTTTCCAGACAACTAGATGCTTAGTTTTAACATTTCACATTACACACATACAATTACATACACAGTATATCAAATTTTACATATGCATATGAACAAACCATTCTACATTAACACAACAAAGTAGAAATAGAAAGCAAGGGATCACATTTTAAAGCCTTAGTTTGAAAATTCTTAAATCTATATGCAGGTAAGCGTACTAAACTAAGTGTCCAAACATGCAAAGAAATGTGAACAGTTGAACGCACATGAACAGTCCTTTATACACAAGTAACAATTAACAGGACAATACAGTTTCATATTTCTCCAAAGCAAGCACAGTATCAGTGGTAAGATGAAACTATGCAACATCTATTATGATGCATATTCTTAATAATTATTTGAGGCTAAACTTTCCGGATGTCACAGAAAAGACAAATCAATGAAAGAAATAAATTTGTAAATCCAAGTACCTAATATTGCTTAAGAAATCTGTAACAGCGCCTGGAACATGATACTGACATTCCTCCCACTACCACTTCTATTAACCCATTGCTCTCAAACTTAATATAAATATATATATACATACTGACATACACAGCATTTTATCATTTACCATTTTTTAAGGAAACCAGGAATTAAATTGGGACATAAATCCATAGTGCATTTGCTCTAAACACATTCCTCCATAGATCACAATCCACATTCTCCATTCTTTAAAAAGACAACAAAACAGATTAGTCATGCAAAGTAATTGTGTGTGTGTGTGTAAGCATGTATTTCTCCCGTTTTCTTCACATCTTGAAAGCCTTTCTGTGTTTCAGGAGCTCATTGGCATGGAGGAAGGCCTATAGGAACCTATTTGTCAGCATCTATGTAAACTCTGAAAGCTCCTAGCAAGATCACCATCCAGAAGACAGAGGTACATTGTGCACCACTTTGCAAGATACTAATATTCACTCATAAGCACTGGTAGCTGAAAGTTATCATGGGCAAATAAATACGTGCTGGTGCTTTTATTGTCTCAGAGGCCACCTTACAAACCTTTCTCATTAAAATGAAACAAAACACAACTTAAATAATAACTTAAAAATCACAGCCAAGGATTTTTTGTTAGGCTTTTTTGGTTTTAAATTTAGCTTTGTCTATATACATCAATTTCCATTCAGAGTTTTTACTTAAATATGTTCATTCTTACAGAAAATTGGGATTTTTTTTCCTGCCTCTCAAAAATTTATATGCCATCAACAAATAAGGCGGAGCAGTGGCCATAGAAAACACAGCGTAAAATAAACAGAAAAAAAATCCTCCCTGTTCCATACATGTCCCTAACACAGGAAAGTCAAAATCATAGACTCGTTGAATGGTTTGGGTTGGAAGGGACCTTAAAGATCATCTAGTTCCAGCCCCCCTGCCATGGGCAGGGACACCTTCCACTAGACCAGGTTGCTGAAAGCCCCATCCAACCTGGCCTTGGACACTTCCAGGGAGGGGGCATCCACAACTTCTCTGGGCAACCTGTGCCAGTGTCTCACCACCCTTACAATAAATCAGCTTACAACAAACCAAAAGATTTCCATTGTCCTCATCTCTTACAAGGACCACTATATTTTGTACCTCAGTTGAGTAGACTATACACTGAACAGGATTTGGCAAAATTTTCAATGTTGACTCATTCACAGCCATTGTCTGTGATGTAGAGTGCGCTACATAATTAAAATGCAGTTATGGTGATTACCAATACAAAGTAACAAACAATAACTTCCCCCCACCATCACTACATCAGAATGTATATCTCCAACATTTCTTTAATATCAATAGCCAGTAACAGAGGATATTTCAAGTCTCAAAGTTACTGAAATTTTTAACTGATCTACTACAAAATTGTTTTCCTTAATTATTTCAGAAATTATGCATTTCTGAATATTTGTTCTTTAGGGGTAACATGCACTAGTTAAAAATTAGACCATGGGTTATTAAGATCTTTACAATGCACCAAAAATCAGATTACCTTTATAATTAGCTTAAGACTGTTGCTTCCGAAACAAAAATTTTGTCACGTGGACATTCTTTTGCCATGGAAAGAATTGTGATATATCCTTGCTGCAAGAAGAGCAACATTTCAATCTTTGCTGTCCATCCCTATGGCTTCCTCTCCTCGCACAGGAGCGGTGATACTGACAGCCGTCTCCAACACTGCTGGATCAGGCTACATGTAAAGGCAGAAGGCTGACCTCCATCTTCTCTTGAGAAAGGCAGCGAGAATGGATTATCTTTGCTGCTGTGGTTTGCATACCACAGGAGGCAGGTATGCCACATTTTAAGAACCCTTCCTATAGGTCATCAAGCCCAGTTATTCATAAACTGTGAGTAAATATTTAGAATACCTATTTCTTATTTTGTGTCTTCAGTGAGCTTGGTAACAGGAGAAAACTGAAAGAAAAAAGAAAAGAAAAAAAAAAAAAAAGATGACCCAAACCCCCACAAAACCACAGGTAATAGATCTTATTGAAATAGGCCTTTTAAGCAATTCAGTAACATAAAATGGGGAGTTTCCAAACTTTTCCATATAGTAGCTTATTGACTGTAATATAATTTTTACTTTGCTATTACATAGTAATATACTATATATATAGTTTTCTATATCTCTTAACTAGTACCATTCCACTTTTACTTGTCTATGGATCTGTATCCTAAAGGACAAATTATTTCTACCTCTTTAAAATTCAACAGTAAAATATACACACTGCAAGGCTCAGTAAGAAGCCAGGAGGAAATTTGTTGGATGCTTGCTATGCAGACTTCCAGCAACTGAAGTAGTTATGGTTGTTTTCAAGACTAAGCAACTGAGAACGCCTGAATCTGGGCTTTGGTGAATTGAATCCTTATGTAGATAGCAATATTTCACTCACCAGATTAAACATTACCACACCGCAATTTAGAAAAAGATGTGACTGTGATTAGAGTCCCTATCTGAGTCAGTTTCTACAGGTTCAAGATGAACGTGTTCTCAAAGCACACAGTCTACAATTATATTTTCATCCAAAAAATGGATCTCTCGGTGCCACAATACATTCATAAGTTGTCTTTAATATAAATAAAAATTTCCTATGTCACTCAACTGTATACATTAGAAGAAATTTAATTTAATCCACAATGCATGAAATGCATGAAATTAACTTAATTTCTCATCCACCAATTTCAATATGTACTTAGCTGGATGAGCAAGGCACCTTGTGGAATTGCACTGGGTCTCACATGTCTGTTAAGACAGTAGGATATATAGTTTGTATACAGTCTGCTTTTGATGACACATCTCATAACAGCATCAGAATGGCTAATCCATGTAACTTGGAACCCTACAGTTAAGAAACCCACCTTTAAATTATGCCTGGCAGCCACACGCTTGCATGTCCTCATGTTTTTACAAGTACTTTATATTTAACATTGCGTCAGCTCCATCACTTCAGCTTTTAAATGGTCTGGGAATATTTACTAAACTTTCAGTATCTTTATTTGGAAAACACTACACAATGGAAAAAGAAACTACATCACATCTTACTATAACTTTCATCACTTTATCCATTCTTCATTGTTAATCTAATGTTCATTTGAAAGGTGTTTTCAATTACGCTTACCTACACATATATACACAATAAAATTATATTTCAATTCCATGTGGTCATTACATGAAGTTCCATGAAGCTGGAGCACCCTCACTAAAGCAAGAGGATTTACATAAGTACATACATTTAGATAGTGGCCATCAAGACACCTGACTTCATGAAATATAAACATCTACAAACATTACTGTTACTCAGTATGGCCAGGCTCTCCATTGAAAGGATAAGCACAAGGCGCCTAATAATCACAATGGACACAATATCCAAATTATTCTGAACAGGGGAAAACGGTCATACAAACGGAGGAATATGGGAGGGTAGCTCAAACAAGCATTCAGAATTCAGCTTTAATCAGTACCACTAGTATCAGTAAAATATGCTTCAGCATTCATGTAAAATACTTGGTAAAGACATGAACATAGCTGACTGTCAACTCTGCCTATAAAACTGAAGTAACTTGAAAACTTCAAAGACTTTTACTAACGGTAATTTGTTTTGCACACTGCATGCAAACAGAATTAGATGTAGCTCCATTGTATCTCCAGACAGTAAGAAAACCCTTTGCAACTCAAAACACAGTGAATGCTCGTATTCTAGGTACTTAACAGGCTTTCTAATGAAGTGAAGCTCAAATATTTTTGTACTTTAATACTCCATAGGCAAAGTAAACACACATAAAATACTTTTTTCAAGTTCAGGAGAGTGGAATCCATTTGCTGACATCAGAACAAGGGAAGAGACAGACTGAAATCCTAACCAACCTCTTACATAGCTACAGCAAAGTACAGAGCTTGAAGATTTCCAGTGCACCAGTCATCTATGAAGTTATAAAGCATTAAAAGCTCAGCTGAGGTCAGCAAAAGGAGACATTGCAAAACAATGAATAGACAAAATGAAAGTTAACAACTGAAAGAAAAAAGGTCATATGAATTATGGAGGTGCTTCTCAAACTAAACTTCTCCCAAACCCCAAAACATGAACTCAAGTTGTGCTACAAGTTGAACTTGTATGTTGATGGTAACTTAATATCTCCTGTTTATCTTTCATTATATCTGATTTTGTAGTTTCAGCTCACAAAAGATTATAAGATCCACACAGTTTCTGCCTAAAGCAAGTGCTGACAAACTTCTCTGCAAAATAACCATATATTAGTATTAATAGCATGCTGAAATATAGGACTGGAAATTGTAAGTTACAAGTGTAAAGCTGAAAGTACACAAACAATACCATTCCAAAAGAAAGCTAAAATACACCATCTTATCTGCAATCCCCCATTCTTGTATGGGCACAAGTGCAATGAAATACATATATGTCACAAATTTAAATTAAAACTGTTGGTACTAAGAAAAAAGTCAACTTAATTTTATTCCTAATGTTTACGCTCAGGTTTAAAAAGCTTTTAAACCAATGACATGTCATATGAATTTCCTAAGATTCATGAGTGACTTCACTGAAGTCAGAGTGGGTTCACTTACCAACCCAATGCACATCATTGTAAGCCCTCTTCCCAGAGGATATAGCTCCATACAAAGCAGCTGCTGCCCGTAAAATCTAGGTTGGCCAAAGACCTGGAGATCCACTAGCCCTTATTACTCACAACAGACACCCTGTTCTAGGGAGGACCAGTTAGGAAAAACACATACGAAATAGATCACATGGTTATTTTTGAAGCAGTTTCCTTTGCAACTATTTTAAGAGGTGCTTTTGAGGGAAACTACTGAATCAATTCTCATATGAACAATATGTGAAATTTTTGTAACTGAACATATTTTTTATTTTGAAAAGGGGTAAGAAAAGACAATGCTATTTCTCAGTGATAGAAGAGTAAAACTTTTCTGCACTGTCACAGAAGCATTTTGATTCCTTGCCATGCATTTATAGAGTATCAACAAATGGACAGCACAAACCATTGATTCCACACTAGGTGAATACAGTTTTCATTGCTAACACGTTTAGTTTTTCCCTCTAGTAGTAGAGAGTCTATCTCACATCTATGCACATTATGTATAGCATTGTATTCATTACTCAACCATATTCAAGCTATTATTGTTAGTATTTTAGTAAATACGTGAATGTTTCCAAGTTCTAAAACCTATTACTGCCTCTTCCTACAGAATCTTGTTCAACAAAAAGCCAAATACAAAATAATATTGAAATTAGCTGTGAACTGTATAATCCCATTGTTCAATTTCATGGCATTTAAGACACTACCTTCCCCTCCTCACAAGTCTAGATGTTAATCCATGCTGTAACCTGATTTAATTTTCCAGATGACAGGATGGGAACATGCTACAATGGCATATTAGTGTAACTACGCTGCTCTTTTACTCTCAACTTCTCTTACATCATGAAGAGTTTTGCTTTTAAAAGAGGCGTGCTTAATTACTTCTAAAAATAGTGCAACTCAAACCGGTCTGTATTTCAAGTGTATGGAAATTAAAAAACCAGGGAAGTTCTTCAAGAAATTATCAGAAAATACTTCCCACAGTTAACCACACAAAACGAATACATATAAACCTGTTTCTTCTGATAAAAGTCAGCCAATTTAATCCATACTGGCTACATATCATTCAGATACACTAATCCCAAATTGAAAAATACAGTGAAAATTACTTCATTTTTCCTCCCTAACTAAATGATTTAACTCATTCACTTCTTTAAGGTCTTTACAGCTGCAATCCCTCTAAAATGAAATGGAATTCCATTCAGAGCAACTTGTAATTTCAACACCCACTACGCATTATAGTACTTATGCAGCACAACTAAAAAGTAACGTAAACTTCTTTCCAAACCTCTGCAAACTCCTTGATGTCCTGTATTCAGTACAGCCGAACACTTCTGCTTGCCCCTAAACTGCTGCAGACTTAGCATGCAGATAACATCTCAGAGT
This sequence comes from Aptenodytes forsteri, assembly GCF_000699145.1. Classification (NCBI taxonomy): domain Eukaryota; kingdom Metazoa; phylum Chordata; class Aves; order Sphenisciformes; family Spheniscidae; genus Aptenodytes; species Aptenodytes forsteri. The sequence continues at coordinate 609,256 of NW_008795382.1, read as the reverse complement.
GGGGGAAGAGGGGGAGGAGGGAAAAAGGCAGGCGGGTGGGGGGCGGTGGAGAAAATGTGGGAGAGGAAAAAACTCTACACACACACAAGACGACAGACAAGAAACCTCAGAACAAGTTCTGGCAGAAAAGTACGTATGGAATAAAAATTACGTTTTTCTGGATGTGAAGCTTTAAGACTTCAATCTTTTCTTCTTAAAGTACTCCTTACCCTAAAATTGTACAAGTCAGAACAAAACCAAGATGTAAAAGAAAATTCTATAAGAATGTCTTACAAACTATGTTTAAAAAAAAAAAAAAACCCACACACACAAAAAGCCTGCCAGCACCACAATGCATGCAATTGAAGTTACCCATATGCATAGCAAGCATACACAGCTGGTTCAATATTCAAAAATACAACCCACGTGAGAATAGTATGCAATGAAACTATCCACCTAGCAGATCGCATTTCAAACAAATATTCCATTTCTAGGATATAGTCCGCATCTTTGTGACAAGTTAGGCATAAATAAGTGGACACTGACTTATCGTTCTCAGTTACTGAAGTTTTTGTGAATGATGTACAATCACCAGTTGAGTGAATCAGCAAGTACTATACACATCAGCTGCTGTTCAAATGAGTCCATTGACTTTAACACCATAAAAAACAAGACTTGCAAGTTTGCGTCTCTCTCTTAACAGAACATTTGGAAGTCTGCCCTGCAACTGCCAAAAACCTCACTGGTAACATGAAAACGCTTTTCACAACAGTTTAATCTAGAAACAATATATAGGGTTTGCAACTCACAGATGAAATTCTGTTCAGAGTTCAGTAAAATGATCCAAAAGCAGGAAAGACTGAGAGCAAAGACAACATAAAATATACATCATAGGAAACAGGAAGGGAGAAAACCAGAACAGATTAAGCAAATCACTATGATTTCCGTAATTATTTTATATTATTAACACATCCAGAGCTACGGGAGAAGTGAGGAGCAAAACTTTCCTAGGCAGTGTTCAGCAATATCTTATATATTTTTATTAACAATCCTTCCAAAATAAAGCAGGTTAACCTACAACTTCCTCGTGGATTTTTACTTAAGGCTATATACAGTTCTCCAGAATAAAGAGAATTATCTTTAAAATTCAAATGATTCTGCACGATATGGAGAGGTAATAGTCCTAACAACACAAGAATTGGCAAAAGTTGTCAAAGTTGCCCTTATGTTTCAGTACACCTGAGGTACCTGGGTTCCTAACTGATCTCCTCACATCAGTTTTCCAGTGCATGCATTAGTCCATCAGCAGCTTTATGACCCATTCAGAATAAGCCTTAAATATGAGACTTTCACTGCTTCTAGCATCCAAACCAACTTTCCATCTAAAGGGGTCTTGGTTAAATTCATTTTACAGTCTTGTTAATAAACTATAGTAAGTGCAAAATAGAAACAACACTCACTTCTTGGATAAGACGACAGGAAAAACATTCATTGTCTTTTACAGAAAGAAGAGGCTACATTAGTTTCCTCTTAGCAAGTCCTAGTTATTTGGTGTCATGTCAAGTTGTTGAACTGTCCAGCTTGCCACTTAAAAGGCACTTACCATCACATGGACATTCCACTACAGAAAAGTAGTAGAGTTAAGAATGCTATTTCCAGTTTCTTCTGGCACAGTTACAACTTTGAAAGAATCTGTTCTTTTGTTTCAATACCATTTGAAGAGCTAAAGTATCATGAAATAAACAGATGCTGGAGAATTTAAAACAACAATAACAACAAAAACAACCAAACAAAAAACCACCACTGAAGTTAGCTCTGATCTAAATGTTAACGCAAACATAACCACAAAACCTGAAGAGTCGGTTCAGTTTATATTTTATTTCAAATCTCTTCTGTAGTATAAAGTCAGTCATCTCTCTCCCAAGGAACAAGATCAGCTCTTCCCTTCCACAGCATTAAGTTGTAATCATTAAGTTGTAATAGGAGCAGATCAAGAAGCAATGGATTGAAGAAAATGCATGTTTCAGAGTCAAGATCTGATAAACCATAAGTAAAAGGATATTGGAAAAGTTATGCATCAGACTAGTTAGACTGTTTTATAAGATAACATGTTCCATCTTCAACTGCTATTATTTACTCTCTTGGATTCTTATATGGAATGGTGCCAGGTTTAATCAAAACTTTACCAATTCTTTTAATTAATTTTGTGAAACAGTTGTGTTGCAAGCACAGTGTTCAGTATATGAAATACGGTTGGGGAATTACCTCTATATTAAATCCTTAACTCCTTTTGTTTCATCCATACCAAGAAATCAGTTTAAAAAAAATCAGTTGTATAACAGTACAGATTCATTTCTCTTCTACTAATGTTCTAAACTGTAAGAATAAGGAAATGTTAGAAAGCGCAAGATGTCTTCAGTGATCAGAAAACACATAATTATTTCTTTACTAAGAGGAGGAGAAAACTTTCAGTCCAGAGTAATTTTTAAACTGATGATACTGATATAACTAAAGCTAGAACTATAAAAGTGGATGCGTAGGATAGAGTTAAAGCTAAAATAACAGAGATCAAAAACAGAAGACAAAAAAAGTACTTATTTAAAGTCTTGTTTGTTACATGTTTCTCCCATCTTCATTTGAGGTCTTCAGATCTTTTATATGCAATGGTTAATTACTTTGGTGATACCTCAAGTCCACATTAAAGCACGGTTGATGAATCTTTTGAGTTTGCTTTACTATGCACTTAAGGGGATATTTCTCTTCATAACCATCTGTTCTTCAACCAACCCAGAAATTTCATATTACTGGAAATCTAAGCCAAACTCCAGGAGGCCTGCAAGGAGCAAATTTTGAATGGATTATGTTTTTAATTCTTTTTTTTCCCCTTGTAATTTCAGTCAGCAAATTATACAGCAGCTAAAACTTGCAAAAAATACAATTAGGTACTTCAATGTTCAAGAAATCCACAAAGCCTGGCTTACAAAATTAAATACGAAGCATTTTGAAACATTTTACAGGCTGCCTGTAATAATTATACAAAAGAGTTTAAATGTAGAAGTTGAATAGGAACACCTACTTAAGTAGGCTTTTTTTGGTTTTAATAATTTTTTAAATTTATTTGTGTTTGATCAGTTTATTTTTTTCTCATAACCTTTTCACCACTCTATAAATTTAATAGAGATATGTTTCAAGTGCTCAGGCCATGAATACTGAATTTCTTTCTCTCCTGCCTCTTTGTATTTATATTCCGAGACAGCAGAGTTGCCTGGTGACAGCCTCTTCACCTCAACAGCAGCTGGCAAGCCCTCCTTGTCCTGAAAATATGAAAGAAACAGTTAACTAATATTTCACACTATGATTTAAATGTGACAATCTGGAAGTGCCAATACCACACAGGGTTGGATTTACAAGATAAGATTTTTCTTAAGTCTCAGAAGCAGTAAAGGAAGAAAAATAAACAGACCTTCATCACATGTAGCTAGTATGCAGCAAAAATTAACCCAGACTTAGTGCACAATCTAGAGTTTAACAATACCAGACACCAGAGGTGATTGTGTAAATCTGCCAATTTAACTTATATTTCCAGAATGCAAAGTCTCAAGTTATGCAAGATAAGACCAAAGCAACTAGAGTTTTGACATTTTTACAAGAAACAGTCACCCTCTTTAATATTTACAAGACATGTATTTCAAATTGCTTATGTATGCCTATCTGCTTTCCCAAGATTACTGCTTCTGCTGAAGGTTCAAGCATATGTAGCTCAAAACAATTTCTTTAAGCTAGCTTTTTACAGCAAAAATAAAAGATTTACATTTGATAAAATGAGAGTTTATAGCCAACTTAAGTCATACCTAACACTGGCATATTAATAAGCAACTTCATTAAAAAAAAAATCCTTATTCAATTAATTTTAAGAGGAATTTTTACGTAATGTCACATTTTCTACTTTCCTGTGTCAACCAGATAATTTTTAATTCTGTTCGTTGTTTTGAAGAAAGCCAGGAATAACATTTTAATGTCACATTGCTTTTTAGAAATACTATATTACAAGGAGCTCATGTAAAACCACAATGTGGCCATGGCAATCAATCAACTACATTACAAAACCTAAAGGAATTGCTAATGAAAACAAATAGTATTTTCCAACATACCGCCAGGCTTTTCATTACTAGAAAATACTTTGAGCTGTATAAACATTTTCCAAACTGCTTTATTTTCACCATTTTTGTTTTTAGTTTTCATGACATTATGGACATTTTAATTTGCTAATAACCTATATTTTCCATGTATTACAGAACACTTTAGAGTCATCTAACTTTTTTTTCATCTCTTTCCAAAACTCACCAATAATAATAAATTCAGAGAGACATATTATTAGGCAAATACATAAAAGTACTGCAGAAACATATTCATTGTTATATGCACCGTCACATTTCAGGTTTAATCTGAACTGACTCAAAAAGCCCTTGGAACAAAAGTGTTCTAGCCAACTGTAAGTTCTTGAAGTGTTATACTAAAAAAAGAAAAAAACTAACCCTACTCTTCAGCAATTGTATAATTGCCTAAACTACACAGAGAATACCTTCTTTGTTAAACATGCAACAGTGAATACTGATTTCTAAGCCTCAAGCTATGTAACTTTATAATGGTTAAAACTCTGACCTTACTTTCATACTTTCAATATTGATAGTCTCAAACTGTTTTCAGTTTCAAAGTTACCATGTTACTTTAGTAGAATACCACCAGCTCCCAGTGACACTGCTCTGTGTTACTGATCTGCACAAATGTCATCTCTTATGGGAATCTCCCTGCGTAGCAATACAAGATTTTATAGAAGACAAGCTCTTCAGAATCATTCTGGGTTTTGATGGCGGCAAGATTTCTATTATTGCATCTCTGTTTATTTCAGGATGCTTTAGTTATTCAAATGGGATGAAAACAGAAAAAACATTCTATCAAAGATGAAATTGTGACACAGGAAACTGAAAATCCCATTCTTAATTTTATTGTTTTCTTTAGTGGAGATGTTAACTTAAATACTTTTTGGAATGTATAGTAAAATATATCCTATCTATCATACAATGAATCCCATTCATATATGTTTCATTATCAATAAAGGACAGCCAAATCTAGCTATCATTTCTGGTGAGACATTATTATAAAGAGTAATACTACGGTTGTGGTTTCTATGACAATTTACACATTCTTAATGCATTTACAACTACAGAAATCTATGGTCCTAACTGACCGATAGTTTCAGTGGTCACCAACTCACTCCTAAGTTTTAAGGTGTGTGAGATCATATATAGAAGATAGCAGTAATTATTTTGTTGATACACTTCAGAACTTAGCCTTGTACCCTTCAGTACTCAACTTCACCTTTTTGTTTCAGCATGAACTGTGTAACATGCTCATCTCCACTTATCAGTCATATTAGTACTGTCCATTCTATCAAAATGGTAATGAAGAGTCATAAGGGCCAGTAAGCTGGAAGCAAGTTAAAAAAAAAAGAAAAAAAAAATCAGAGATTGGTCACGGTGAGCCTCAACTAAGGCTGCAGCATCACTGAGGTCTTGTGAAAGCCTACAAACTGAAGCATTAAATGAGGAAAGTTTTTAAAAAACAGGAAAAGCATTCAATGTACTTTCCTGCAAAAAGTTTCTGTGGAGTCAGATGTGTTGATGACAGAAGCTGAACTTCTTGAACAGTATTCAAAACTTAGTGGGGGTGGAGGAAAAGAGGTCCTAACGTGGAAAAATACACCTCATCTAGCTAATGACCGTGAGATGAAAGAAAAAGAAAATCTTTGAGTGTTCAGCTACTCAGAATGACTTTTCTCTTTTGGAGTAAAGTTCATTAACTGGACAGAATCAAGCACTGCAAGAGAATCATGGGTATATTTACACTTGCAGTATTGACCTATTTCGTATCTGCAATGCTTTCAGCTACTATTAACAAAGCTCACTTTATGCCATGTGTGATGCTATAATAAAAAGGCGGCCTCTGAGGAAATAAGTTTAGCACATTTAAAGCAGTACTATCAGCCTGAAGAATTGTTTGTTTTATATGAAGAGCAGCTTGCTGATATTCAGTGCAACTAGACAGGAAATCAATCATATCACTAAAAAATTTTATAACATTTTTGTTATTGTAGAAAAGGCAAGGGTATCAAAAGGATTTTTAACTGCAAAATAGAAATTCACTGGGAACATTTTAAGATATTTGATACTTCCAAGATGTATGATAGTACATATCCAGCTATCAAGATACTCCTGAGATAGTGGACTAGTCTAGTTCTGAGCAAGAACATTCATAATCATGTTATATTCATTTAATCACCAGCCCTGGAAATCAGGTGTATATAAAACTAGCAATTTCATTAATTTCCTTTCTGTTTTCCTTGCCCAGCTTTATCACACAACAAACTCCCAACTACACTTTCAGACTTTTTCAAGAGCTCTGCCAATTCTTTTCAATCTGTCCACCCTTAGCAGCAGATTTGCTGAAAACAATTTTTTCCTTCACTACCAACTCCAAAGGTAATCTAAAAATGCAACTTTAATCCCCTTGCACAATTTTTCTCCACAGGTTGATCCACAAGGTGCTGAAGTGCAGATGGTCATCGACTCCCATTGTGCTGACATGCAAACCTATTGAGGATGACTAAGGAAACAAGGAGTGTAACTTGTTATAGCCAGCTGGCAGCACAAATGTAGTCTCCAATATCTGCACATCATCACTGATTTGCAAGAACATCTAGTATTACACAGAATAGGAGGGAAAGCTGTGTCCTATAGACAATAACTCCTCAGAAGCAACTTCTCAAAATAACTGAGAAAGCTGATGGAATAGAACATTCAAAGAGACATTTTTCCCGTAGTGCTTGGTAGAAACATCACTGATAGCTACAGCTACACTTGCATTATTGCACACAATCATATGCTTAGCACTGATAAGCAGTATGATGAGGGGAAGCAGTTTTCAACAAATCTTAAAAACTGGAAGTAAGCTTAAGAGCTGTAGCAGCTTTTATCACAGGCAAGCACACCTTGAGGAGTATATACTATTTTCTTGTTATCTCATACCACGTCTAATTGGGCTTCTAAGCTCTCTGCTCCCTAGCTGCTTTTTCCAGTTCTGAATTCACATCACCTTTGTATTCTAATCAAGAGAATTCAAAGTACCAACAGGTCATTTCTAAAAACTCTCCTTCCCGTTAAACTCTCTTATTTGCCCTATATCCAATGATCCATTTTGGAGCACAGAAATGAACAGCATTTACAGTAATTTACTTGTTGAAAAATAAACATATATCACTAATTGCAATATCACAACACTAATACTTCATGCCATAATTGTTCCATAAAGGCTCTACTGCCTTTTCTTAAATGATCAAACTAATGACAAAGTTCTCTCCATCTTTTTATACAAGCATATATGTGTAATTTTTAAACATGAAAGATTAAATTAGAAGTTACACACACAAACACAACTCCTTTTAAAAAGGCTCAAAACACTGTATTTACATCTGCAAGTACTCACTTTATTACTACAACCTTTATAACAGAGCTTAGGTTTGCTTCAAACAAAACAGGGTTCTCCACGATAGAAGTACAAGAAAAAGCCCTGCATACAGTTAGTCTACAAAGAATTAACTGGATTAATTAGCAAGGGATTTGAGAAGCAGCATGGAGCTAGAAAACCAAAACACTAAATTGTTTAAATACTTTGGCAAGGGATCAAGGTTTCTAGGCAGCCCTATGTTCCATTCTCTCTTTTTTTTTTTTTTCCCTCGGTGTTTTAACACATTTAACCTGACAAGGTACTTTTTCATGAGATATGAATGACACTGTCAAAATACCAAAAAAGAAGATGTGAATTAAAAAATGCCACAAGCTGTTAGCAATTCTGCCAACATGTATGAGCCCAGGCAACATTAATTAAAAATCAATAGCTTAGGACATAAATAGCTCTTATCTCTGTTATAGTATATCTCTAACATAACTCTTTATTAAAGGAAAAAAAAAAAAAAGCCAATGCCTTTGCTATTATACTGACTGAATTGACCACAACAAAGCAAAAGAAATAAGGCAAAAACACAAAGCAAAGAAACACATATGAGAAAGGGAGGACAGGCATATGAATGATTGGAATGTTTCAACCTTGCACTATCATTAACACATAACTGGCTGGAAATAGCCACACTGCAAATACTTGCAGAATAAGTTACCAGGAAGAACATTTCAGGTTTTTAGTGCTAATATGATTCTATACAAAATCCTGCATGCCAAGGAAATAATAATGTACACATCTTTCTCTCAGCTAGAGCTTATTAATCAGTATTTTTATTATGCATCTCAACTAAAGATTAAAAATTGTTTGATAATTACAAAATAAAGGTGAGAAAGAGGTAGGAAATTGCACTCAACTTTTTCTTCTTTAGTGATACGATCTTCAAACTAAAGTTACATTAGAAGGCATCAAAGCTAAAAGATTTAAGCTAAACTAGGAACTTAAACCACCACTTTTGAAAGCTGTTTTCAAGCTCACAGAGCACCAAACATTTGAAAGACTTAAACCCATTTTCTAGCAAGAGATCACCTAACGCACACCAAGCTGGACACGCAGTTTGGGTCTGCCGTAACTCCTAGACAATCATAACAATTTAGATTTCTGAACAGCTTCTACAGAAAATTTATTAATAGAAAAAAGAATACATAAGAATCATACTGAAATGGAAAGGTTAAGTTCAGTTTTCTTCTTGCCTAATGACTCCTGCATTATTTGATTATTTATTAATGATGGACATATCAAATGCTTCCATCAAGACACAGAAGTCTAAATCAACAATGAAGAAGTCAACCAGGCACTATTCAGAAAAATTTACTTATTTGAGTTCAAAATAAAAGGGAAAATTTCATTTACATAAGCGCTATGAGAACATATGCCAAGACACTAAAACACTATACAAATTTCAGTGGAAGAGCAGATCATAAAATTGTAGTACCCTTAAGGTGCAATTCTCAGGACAAAAAGGATTATTTTGATAGTCACGATTACAAATTTGAGCTCTCAAGAACATCTTAGAGCAGATGAGCACGTGCAATTGCAGTTCCACTCAACTACAGAACACAGACCTGCAGATGAACAGCAACACCAAACTTTGGATAACACTACAGCGGACAGCCAGTCATTCAGGAATTAAGAGTCTGGAACATATGAGGAGGTTGAATTTATTAGAAACAAGTACTAAAGATTGTTTCGATTGCAAAGAAATTTTTTAGAAATACCAATCTGAAATACTGAATATATAGATGCAGGACATTAGCTACGTAAAATCATATGCCAAGCAGAGCCATATCTATAGGAATAATCAGAGATTAATTAGAAATTCACTTCTATTATGGCAATGTAGTCATGAAGTACTAGCCTTTAAGATCTTAAATGATAACATTTCGCTATGTCAATTGGATTTTGAGTCCTACCTCGTAGCTGAACTTTGGGACATTCCTACTTCCTCTTCCCATGCCCTTGCCATAATCCCATCTCCCAAAAATTTAATTTATTGATTACAGTGCAGCATGAGAAAATCAAAGGTTCTATTCATAAAACAGAGGCATCAAGTGTCAGGACAGGTAAACAGAAGACCTTACTTCTCACAAGACCTTTTAGTCTAACTTTTCATTGAGCTACAGTCAGAAATTACGTATCCTTCCATGGGGCAAAGGTGTGAGGGGGAAGAAATTGTTAATATTGAATACTTTTTTTGGGGCGCAGATGCAATTTTTATTATTTTATTTTTTAAGATATGTCTTTTGTTTTATAAGATTATCTTGAACTACCTGGATTCTCAATTGTTCAACTTCCATTCAAGCTATTGCCAACTTCAGTTAACCTTGTTTAAGGTGTTCCAAATACAAGTTCTTGTTGCTGCATTTGATATAACATGATTCTTCATCTAAAAAGTTAATTATGCAATCTTAATTTTTAGTAGCAGAGGTACATTAGAACACAGAACTGTTCCTAACAGTGTTCCCCTAAATGGAATAAACTGAAATTCCACCAAGTTCCCCCAATAATATTTTATGTCATTGTAAAAATATAAAAAATCACTTTATTAACATTTTAATAATTTTCTCCATTGAAGGTTCAAGAAAATAAAACAATTCAGTGGCTTTGTTACATCATCTGTCTCCATTTTATTTTATCATTATAAATTAAACTGATTATAAGATGCAGAAGTAATTTGTAAACTCTTTCAAAGGACATGATTTACATTTTTCTTCTACAAAGATGAAGATATCCCCCTAACATGCTCCACTTGTGTTAAATATCAAATAAAGATACTTATACTACACATATGGCAAAAATGGAAGATATTTCTGATATGTTTGGGGATTACTTTTAGTATTCTAACACTGTTTATAATACTGGTGCAAATACTGCCACCAATAAAGAAACAAACATTAAAAAGGTGTCCTTTAAGCTTCCCTTTAAGGCATCTACCATAATCGTATAATTTGCTCTGGACATCATTAAAATGTAAAGTTAATGAGGATTCAGCTGAAAACAGAAGAAATGTAACCTATTTTCAGGCAAAACTTCTAACACTGCAATCAGAGGGAAAACCTCTTTGATGTCTCTTTGTCTCTTCTCATTAATTTTCTTTTGGTTTAAAAAAAACCACAAAGGCTGTTGTAACTAAAAAATGCATAGAAGTTTAAACATGGTAATTATAGTCAAGCTGCAATGAGGTCATTAGGTTTTTAAAACTTTGAGATAAATAAAATTGAGATGTATGACTATTTTAAAAACATGTCAATACTCAATTTCAATTGTCCATCTGATACCCACTGTATTCTAAGGATTTAGTCTAGATACAGAATTGCTTCAAGATGATATAGTGAAGGACCTAATCCCGTATCCAGGGTAAAGCAAAGCAATCAAGAAATACATCAAAATGTAAAGTGCTGTAATTACTGTATTACTGGATACCACATTTGGTATTTGTAAGTGCAACAAAGCATGCTTTTTGCAATCTCCATGCAAGAGAGGTGGCAAATTGTGAGATTCTGCTACTTTTTACCTCTACAGTTCATTAAAGAATAAAATATTGAACAAGTTAAATAATTCTATTTACTCACTACATCTATTTTTGTTTATGAATACTGCCAAAGTACACACAAAGCTATATACTTCTGTTTTAACATGCTAATTCTTTCCAGCAGAAAGTATCTTTAAGAGCTATTTCATTACATAGTACTGACGGAACCTACGATACACTGAAGTGGTGTGTATTTTTAGTGAATAATTTACAAGTAAATTTTCTCAAACCATAATCAAAACAATTTTTAACACTACTGTGTACAAAAGAAGATGATAGATTATCACATAAACAAGTAAGGCATTTAAGCCATTAAGTAAAAGCAACAAATATACAGGACAAAGATAACATTTTTAGTGTAGAAGGACATTAATCACAATGAAGCAAAATAAACATATCTATAGCATTTTTCCATGTGCAAATATCACCTCTAGATGAAATGGGATGAGATGAGATCAATATATTAGTCTGTGGTAATTGTAAGTATGAATTTTAATGCATTTGTGGACATAGGTTATAGCTTTAATAGAGAATTATTTACCCTATTGAATTTTTTAATATGTTTGATAAACTCCTCTTCAAATTAAACCAAGTGAATGATCAACAGGCAAGTATAAGATAAAATCAGATCATAGAATCATAGAATCATTAAGGTTGGAAAAGACCTCTAACATCATCGAGTCCAACCGTCAACCCAACACCACCATGCCCACTAAACCATGTCCCTAAG
>NW_008795382.1:578222-596635 GCF_000699145.1 Aptenodytes forsteri | reverse complement strand
CTTGTCTAAGCCGTGAGCCGCCAGCTTCTCTAGGAGAATGCTGTGGGAGACGGTGTCAAAGGCCTTGCTGAAGTCCAGGCAGACCACATCCCCAGCCTTTCCCTCATCCACTAGGCGGGTCACCTGGTCATAGAAGGAGATCAGGTTGGTCAAGCAGGACCTGCCTTTCATGAACCCGTGCTGGCTGGACCTGATCCCCTGGTTGTCCCACACATGCCTTGTGAGCGCCCTCAAGATGAACCGCTCCATAATCTTCCCCGGCACCGAGGTCAGGCTGACAGGCCTGTAGTTCCGCGGGAACTCCTTCCGGCCCTTCTTATAGATGGGCGTCACATTGGCAAGCCTCCAGTCGGCCGGGACCTCCCCCGTTAACCAGGACGGCTGATAAATGATGGAGAGTGGCTTGGCAAGCTCCTCCGCCAGCTCTCTCAGATGTTACTTTAGTTGCCAGTGAAGAGCAACTTTAGAAGAAAATCTCATACTTAATGCAAAGGAAAGTTTTGGGGGTTGTGTTTTGTTTTGTTTTGGGGGGGAGTTTGTTTGGTTTTTTTTCACTCTGCCATATTTTATTACAGTCTGATCCTGCCCTTCACCACAGGCCAGTTCTGTTCTACCATCTCTTCAACTGTTTCACATATCCTGGTATCTTTCCCTACTTGCTTGCACTGTCCTAGTGTCATATTCACAAAAAGATAAAGCACATGATTTAAATAACATTAAGTCAAATATGAAGCTTACAAATATGAAAAGTCAGAAGCCTGATTCTACTGTCTACCTATACTGTGATACTTAATCAGCTATTTTGTCTTCACATTTTAGCATTTGCTTTGAGTCTGCATTAATTATTTTTGATAGGTGTTTTTCCACAGAGTGATGATCTGGTTTTAGAATCTTTGGAACAGAAGATCTCAAGGATCTCAAAAGTATCTTACAGGCCAACTAGACATAAATGAAGAGTAATTATTTACTTAAGAGATAAAATGATGTAAAAGTCAATTCAAAAAAAGGTAATGTTACCACTATTTATATTCATAACTATGTGGTTTCAACATAAATGACTTTTCAAAGGAACTAAAGATGGGATCCAGTTAATCCCAGTAGAATGCAATGGGAGTTGTGAGTGTAATTCCCTTCACCACCATTTAAAATCCTAGCACAAATTTTAAGTGTGGAAATTCTTTTGGCTACAATATCCAACATACTGTTTTAAAAGTACTCACTGAAAGTTGGGGTTGGTTTTTTTTTTTTTTCCTTCCCTAGGTGCATGTACTGTAATAGTTGATGAAGTCTGGGGCAGACCACACATTTTTGGTGCGGTAAATAGGACCCTTCACTCCTGCTCCTCATCTTTTAACTGTGGCGCCTTCCACCCTGATTATGATGTTCTACAGGGTACTTCTACACAGTCTTATATTATTTGACTATCTACAGTATGCATCATTTGTTTTTACTAGTTAGTTCATCAAATTAGAAAACATTACTCTCCAAAGAGCCAGTCATGGAAGAGTTCAGAAAAATCAAAACCTCCTTAAATATTGGGGGTTTTGAGGGTTTGGTTTTGGTTGGTTTTTTTTTAAATCCCTAGGGAAGTATAAACAAATGAACTCTCCGGACTATAACCCATTCCAGATAATAGATTATCACTATCAGTTGTTCTCACCCCTCCATCCAAGGTTATCATCCTTAATACTGTAGTTCAACTTCCTTGGTTTCTATCCCATTCTTCCATTAAATAAGCCCTATTAAAAAGTATATCGAAAGCTGTTTCCATCTAAAAAAGACATAAAAATCATCTTCCTAAGAGCCAATAATCTATCAGCATCTAGAATTTTGACAAATGGTTTACCAAAACTTGGTAGCCCCAGCAGGGCCAAAAAACTCTTTACTCATCAGTCAGGATTCAGCAGCATTCCCTTAGCATTCCTTCTCCCCTCTCCAATGATGGAATCCAGTGGAGAGCGAGTGATACACCTTGTTCACAGATAATGAGTATGTTAGGATATTAACAGAACATAATACAGTTCTTTATGATTAAAATGTGTCTTACCACTGTTATTCACAAACACTGCTACAGGGAAATGTACCACACGCTGACCCTTCACTGTGAATCAGCATGCTACAGCATTTCATGTAGAATACTGCAGGATGAGCCTTGTCTCTGGTAGCACAAAATGTGAGGTTTGGGATTTGGTTTGGTTTGGTTTTTTTACAACCATTGCTGAAGCAAAACAGTAGTCTTGAATTAATTTTACACTTATTTGACAACAATTTAACCTCGAATCATCTTTCTTTCTAACTCTATTTCAGTCTTTAAAAAAAAAAAACAAAAAAACCCACACAGAAAAAAAAAAACCCACTCCCAAAACAAAACCAACAAAAAACCACAAGAAAACCTGACAAGGTCTCTTTTTGTTCATGACAAAAAAAAAAAAATCACACCAAAGAGAAGCAGACCAATACTGCCTCAGGCACTCCAATAGGCTTCTTTTTGAATTAGAGTTTACATTCTCTTTTTGCAAGGAACTACCTAAAACAAAAAGAACCAGTAATAAAAATAGATCTAGTTCATCTTTTGCTTTACCAAATTTGCGTTGCTTGCATGTTAAACTTAGAGCAGTGCTCTGGGTAGAATTACTGACCTATGTGTGAACAGACTAAACACGGACACAGTTTCTAAACTCCAGTATTTCTATTGAAGACACTCATAGGAAGCATCAGTACAGCTGTGGATGGACCAAACGTCAGTCATTTCTGGGATGGTGCTTACAACATTAGGCAAAACCCCCAAAATAGCTATTCTTAATCTACACGGAGTCTACCTTAAAGTCATTACTTCTTTGTTTCTTTTTCATCTGAATGACACTCTAATTAAAAGTTCTTTACAGAAATGTCTATATCTAGATTAACAGCTGATTGCAGACACATTAAGCTTTAAGCAAAAGTTAACACTCATTAATGAGATTACCTGTTGTGATTAAATAAGGACAAACAAAACCAAACCACCTTGGAAAATTTTGTGACTGAGAATGAACTAAAGTTAAAATTACTCCCTTAAATAAAGTCACACACACACCTTCTTTAACAACACTTTTTTTTACTCTATTCAAAGTACAATCTCTTTACAGTTACTGGAATAACAGCCCTACTCTTAAAGGAGCACATTAACAGAGAGTTAATTGCAACAAGTGCTTCATCAAATTCTTAAATGCTTCAAATGCTGAAATATTAAATGTTTCAGCAGTATTTGGTATCTAAATTGGGTCTCTCAAGAACTCTTTAAAAAGAGCAACCACTCAAACTCCTCTATAAATTCAAGGAAAACTATAAGTACAGCTAGTGAATGAAAATAATTTGTTAAAATCACTAAAAAAACCTCCCTAAAGAAGTTTCAGTTTAGCAGTTAATTTCAACCTGCAGTTAAAAAGGCACTAGCTGTCAGTCAGTTTTCTCACCCAACTCTATCATGAAAAGAAAAACTGACAGATCACAGGAGCTTGCCTTTGTAAACCAATTCGGGAACTTTCATGCTTCTTATTTGTTAGGTTAAAGGTTAAATTGCTGACCTCTGCCCTCCTGCTTAGCAGCCTTTCCCTTTTTCTGTAAAGCTTTATTTTGGGGCTGTATTTACATGGATTAGTCTCTTTTCACGCTAAGAAGGAATCTGTTCACAGCCAAAGCCTTAGTTCTGGTTGTACAAAAAGCAGTCACAATTATTCAGCAGCAGACAATGACCATATTGTGGATTTACAAAAAAACCACCTCAGCCATGGCAAGTTCTGTCCTTGCTGCACAAAACAATAGAAGAAAAATCTTATCAAGCATTCAAGAGAAAGCAAACAAAGCAGGCCCACTGTGAACTTGATGAAGATGTCAAGCTCCTCTAAAAAAATATAAATCAACAAAAGAGTTAAGTCTTGTGAGTAAGACTTTCTGTGCTGAATTTTTCTGTCTAGTTAAACAGTGCCAGCAGTAGCAATATAGTGCAGACTAGTAAATACTTGTGAAATAGAAAAGACTGTAGACAGAAATAGTTAAAACGTGAAGCAAAAAGGACAAACAGATCTCTTCTCACAAAATAACTTACAGAAATGGAAGAACATTCAGTTATACTTGATATTAACATTTTTGGGTTTTATTAAATCTCATATCATCAGCTAAGAACACCTAAAAAATGTGTTAGATAAAATTTATGATGACTTGCAATATGACAGATTCTAATATTTTTAATAGAGTGAGTTTCTCTTCAAATTGAGTTATGTATTTCATTTATATTGTAAAAGCCAAACTATGAACTGTCTTTAAACAAAACAGTTCAGACACTGCTACTTATTTGATCTGGACACTGCAGTCCTAGTAAGTTGTTTGTGAAAATCTTCCACCTTGTTTGTACTTAGAAGAAAAGCGATCAAATGGAAACAGAAAAACAAAACAGCAGCTTAGGAGAATTAGAATTCCCAAATACTACCTATCTACTTAGATTTGGTTACTTTTCCAAGCCTGCTTTAGGAAGTTAGGTGTAGCAACATAACACCGTAAAGATGGGATAGGAAAACTTGCGATACGTGAATTACAGCACATGTTCAACAGAAAGCCCTTATTTAATGGAAACAGACCTGAATTTTGCACTTCCTTTGTTATTCCTAAACCTTTAGTATGTTATTTATTGCTCAATACAGAACAGGCAAACTTCAACCAGCAAAATGTTTTCACCATAAAAAAAAAAAAAAAAGGTTGCTCTGAGAGGTGCACCGGTAAGGTTTACAAACTTTTGAATGACCAACTCTTAACTTAATCCTACTCCAGTAACTTTGCTTATGTTCAAGAAAATACTTCATCTCTATGGGAGTTACTGCTCTATTATCTGAAATTACAACATATGACAAAAAGATAATGATAAAGAGTAGCAGCATGTCTATCTGCAGAGACAGAAACCTGCTAGCTCTCTCTACCTGTGAAAGTCCTATCATGGAAAACATAGTGACAACTGTAGAATAATTTTAGGGCCCAAGCACATCATGACTTCTCCCAATAGAGTTAAGGACTTCGATTAGTTTAAGTTATAACATTTGTGATCTACTGGGAAGGAGGGGAGGGAGGGAAAGAGCTATTACAACACAAAGCTAGAACATGAAAAGTAAAGAAGGAAGTACTTAAACTACTCACAAGCTTCTAGTAGGAACAAGATTAGTAGTACATGCTACTCTCAGAGCCAATTCAAATGCAAATTTCATCCTTTCTCTCAAACAATGATAAACTCCCTCAGAGTTAATAGTTTCCTTCTAAGATTCATCTCCCTTTTCAACTTAGTGGTATGTTTTCGAGAAAAGAAAGAAGCACATGGCAAGTCTTACAGCAATATCTTTTAAATTCTGTCATAAAAGAAGTAGTATAAACTACATTTCCTTTACTAATCCAGTGAACATTTGTTAAACTGACACACTTACACTTTGTCCATGCTATCGCACTTAGGCTTCTAACTTACCATGTTTTAAAAAAAAAAAAAAAAAAAGAAGAAATAAATCCTTTAGCTGTACTAAACCATTTTAGCTTTTTCCTTGAACACACAGCAAGAATTTATGCTACACTCACAAAAAGATGAAAGATGAGGTCCTTGGGGAAAAAGGCCTTTTGGCACGCTACATGGTAAAGCTATAGATTTGACATACTTTTATAATGTCTGCTTTGGCGAGAACACAAAAACCCCATACAAAAGCATGCTACGTCCTCCCAGACAGGGGTGTGTGGGGGTGTCTTACTTGTGAGCATTTACTTTCAAATCTTCATACTTTAGAGACTATTTTGATCAGCTACGTTAAACTAACAAATTCTCTTTTTCTACATGAACAGTTTGACAGTTAGACTACAATTCTCCTCACAGCCCCATCTAACGAGAGAGGATCTTTGGCTGAGGTCCAGCAACATCCTTAAATTTGTCACATCATATTTCTGATGAATGATCTGCAGCAGTTTTAAGATCATAAAGTGCTTTGAAAATTAAAAGAAAGATTTCTTAAGTAGTTAGTATGCTTTCACTTTCTTTATATAGGTATTTAAACTAAAATTGCTAGTAGATTCTTTCTACTTCTGCATCTCAAAAAACCCCCAAAACAATATTTTAGCTGGTTTAAAAAAAAGAAAATGCAGTTCCAACGCACTTTACTCTACTTGCAAGCATACAATATGTCAATAGTATAGAACTGAATTTCTAGAAGTGCTTAAGCTAACTTAAGCAGTTATAATTTGTAAAAGAAACAATACAAGTTCTTTGTAATTTACTACCTCAATTTCTGTGAAGTTTTACTATTATGAGATGCCATGACAAATCGCAAGGCCTCCATTAGAAGGACTTCACAATCTCATAAAATGCATTTTCCCTTCCTTTACATGAAGTTTAAAAATGGGAAAAGAAATCCAGTAAAATAGTAGTATTTCATACAAAGCATCTATTTTGATCTCAAATTATCCACTGCATTTAACAATTCCAATGAATGAGAGAAGATCACGCACCAAAGACACAGACTTAGCATCAAAACTTATTAAGGTAAGTTAAAACTGTAATCTGTAGCTTCAGTTTAGAATGTCCAACATTATTTGCTTAGGAATGTGCTATTTTATGGAACACACACTGCCCTAACGCCAGAGAACTTAGCAATTCCAGCTAAGATTTAAATGGGTACCCTTTTAGCTTCTTGAATTTGAGAAGCACTATAGACATCAGTGATGAAACAAACAGCACAGACATCCTCTGCTGCAAATATTTTGGTATCACTGAGTGTGAAAAGCACTGAAAAAAAAGTTTGGTTTTAAACATTTTTCTTAAACTAGGGTGAAGAGTAAAACATAACATAAAGCAGTATGCTAACAAAAAGACGTTAAACCTTGCATGTAGTGTTCAGAAGTGCTATAATAATTATTTTAGTGTCAACTAAAGCATACATTTACTCATTTCTCCCAAGTCATACTTCATTACTTAAGTATCACAGCAGAAGGGCAAAACTAATGCAATTATAGATGATGTCCAGAATATATTACTGGTATCTGCTGGGCAATAAGCTGTATTATTATTCCCCTCTATCTATGATTTTGGAGGGTCTATTTTATCTAATTCCTGAAGCAAAGTTAACTCCTATCAGTGAAACCTCCAAAATAATCATGATAAATCTAAAAACTTTTTGTTTGGTTGTGTTTTATTTAAAAGCAATACACCTGGATTTAGCGAGGCAGATGGCCTCCTTATATCTAAGTGATAAGGAAAGTTAGAAATTCTCCTACTGTCAGAACTACACAGCACTAAAATGCATAAAGGCAAAGACACAAACCCCACACATAGGCCATAGAATATTAAAGCCTTATATGTGAATTAGAATTTGTCTTAGTAATGAAATTTTTAAGTCCGAACAATCTCTCTATTCACCTGGAATGGCTGAAAGCCAAAGTTACCAGCCATGCTTGTCAAAGAGTTGGCTTTGTTGTGCCCATCTGTACAGTATTAGCATCTTACTCCATCCCAATTACACCACTGCACAAAAGGTACCTGTTAAGACTATTTAACGTAAGTCAGCCTATTAGCCAGGCTTCTATATCAGCCTTGGAACTGCACCTTTTCCTCTGAGTCACAGTCATTACCCAATACTTACCTGATACTACAAAGGAAAGAATCAAAGTATCAACACTATAAGCTTTAGTCACTATTTTCCTGTAATAATATTCCATTTTTTAAATGAAACCATTACTATTTTTTCCTGTCTTCCTGAAAGTAAGCGTGTGGGAGTTGGTGAGAAGCACTAGACTTGCAAAGTTCCTATGCTTGACATACTTATACTTGACACACACAACACAGATTTCTCACTAGGTAACTCCCATGTACTGTCACTGTAAAGATGCAGACTCCATTCTTTCTATTCTATTTTGCTGCCCTGGACTTTTGGTGAGAAGACATCAACTTTTTATCAGAAGAGGGTATGGACAAGAGAACAGTGCTATTTGATAAAACTGAAAAGTAGAACATGTAGAGCATGAATGAATGCATCACTGAAGTATTAAGGGAAGAAATTCTGAATTCCAGACAGCCCAAATTTAAAAAAGTAAAAATATTTTAAAAAAGAAAAAAAAAGAAGAGTGGGAACAAAGTTAAGATAAAAGCAGTTTTGTATTTTCATTCAATTTTAGGAAGTCAAATGTTCTTTCAAAAAAAAAAAAACAAAAAAAACAACCACCAAACCACACACACTAACTTAGATTCAATTAGCTAAGGGGAATTCCCAGCTTCCACGGAAAACACAACCGTAAGACAAAAAACTGGTTTGGTAATTGTCTTCTCCTAAGGAAATACCTTCTTAATAACAAATATTCATCTTAATGTTGCTAGTCACAGTTGCAGCTATCTTGCTTCACAGTTCTCAAAACAAAGATATCACATTTACATAAAGTGACCCAATAAGAAAAATCCGTTAAGTCCCCAAATAAGATCTATGAATATAACAAAGAAAAACACAAACACAGCTTTTAGATACAACTGAATGCTGGAATTGTATAATATACCAAAGACTTCATGTGCCAGAAATATACAAATCACCAATGCTGAGCACAGATGATCAGGATCTTAGGACGAGAGGAAATGGCCTCAAGTTGTGCCGGGGAGGTTTAGATTGGACATGAGGAAAAATTTCTTTACTGAAAGAGTGGTTAAACATTGGAACAGGCTGCCCAGGGAAGTGGTGGAGTCCCCATCCCTGGAGGTATTTAAAAGACGTGTAGATGAGGCGCTTAGGGACATGGTTTAGTGGGCATGGTGGTGTTGGGTTGACAGTTGGACTCGATGATCTTAGAGGTCTTTTCCAACCTTAATGATTCTATGATTATTTCTACACAATCTAGAGGGGAAAGGACAGAGAGACCACAGCTGAGCTGATCCAGTGATCACTTCCTTTCTCAGTTCACACATTGCATTGTGGTTTGGCAGAGTTCTGCCTGGATTAGAATAAAACAATGTTTGCTTTTTCAACTTTTTTGGTTTCGATTAAGTTTTCTCTTCATACCTTAAGAGTACAAAACATCCTCCAGATGTTCCTGAAGCTTACATTTCTAGGAATCAAATCTTAGGATCAGAGGATAATTTGGGCTGGAAGGGACCTCGGGAGGTCTCCAGTCCAACCTCCTCTCAAAGAAGGGCCAGGTGTGAGGTCAGACCAGGTTGTTCAGGCTGCGATCCAGTCAGGTCTTGAAAACCTCCAAGGATGGAGATTGCACAACCTCTCTGAGTGACCTGGTCCAATACTTGACTGTCCTCTTGGTGAGCACATTCCCGATACTCAGTCAGAACACTTCTTGATTTGGTCTATGTTACCGCCTCTTGTCCTCCTGCCATGCACCACTGTGAAGAGCCTGGATATCTCATCTTGATGAACTCCTCATAGGTATGGAAGGCTGCTATTCAGGTTCCCTGAAGTCTTCTCCAGGCTGAACAAGCCCAGCACTCTCAACCTCTCCTCACGGTGCAAGTGCCATAGCTCGCTCACCATCTTGGTGGCCCTCCATTGAACTTGTTCCAGTTTATTGATGTCTTTCTTGGAGCCCAGAACAGATTTTTTTCCTTCTGCAGTCAACTGTCTTGGTAACTAAGAGGGAGCCTTCTATATGATACTCAATGGATAATGCTGCTTTAATTAATTTCAAAAGTTATTAACCAAATGAACATTTAATTCAAGATTGTTAACAATTACATGAGCAATGAGGCTACTTGAATGTACAATTGTCTGTCAGTAGTTAATAACACCAGTCAGCATCTCCCATTTCAGCAAGATGCAAGTGAACTATGAAATATATTAAAGCTTTTAATTGCAGTTGATATTTAACAGTCACATGGAAAACATCCTTTGCTACACAAACTTTTGAATAAGAGAAAATAGAGGCATGTTTTACCATCCCACAAGCCAGAATCTCCCACACTAGGACTGTTACAGCTTTGGAGCAATTCATTCTTCTCAAGACCATGTCAGAAGATTGATATAAGAATTAAAAGCATTGTAAGTGATCAATAGCACTATTATACTAGACAGGAACTTCAGAAACAGTTGTCTTAGTTAATTTTGGGATCCATTACATGGGAAGAAATAGGTTTTTTTTAAACATGCCTGATAATTTGTTCCTTATACACCTTTTATACATTTTGCTTTTCTTAACAGTAACTGCTCCTTGCCATGTAACATACATTCCCTGACTGCAAAAAAACCAATTGATACATATTCTTGGTCTTCTGGCATAGAACAGCTAGTCATGAAGTAGAAAAGACTACGTGGAGGTCTCTAGGTCTATATTTCTACAATGGTGATTTGCCTGGGATACAGCATAGCTGTTAAATACAGTTGACGCTGCAGAGAACCAAACAACCTTCATTTAGAACAGGACAGAATATTTGGGGATACACAATTCTAAGACCTCCTAAGAGGCGCCCTTAAATATATAAAAAAATTGGCTGGGAAAAATCTTTTAAAAGATTATTCAGAGAGAATTAATAACTTCAGAATAAATGAGTTGTAAAAACAATTATTAATTTTTTTTTTTTACTCACTAAAACAATTTCTGAATATTTTGCACCTACAAGTGCATACAACAAACCTAAAAACACAACTAAGTGAAACTCCCACAGAATCAGTTGGTTTATAGAACAAAATGTATACTAAATTCTCCAATTAAAAACCTGTAAAGTAGTTTCCGTGCTTTTTAACCCACCTTCCCACAGCAGGGAATTAATCCCTCCAGGGGGATGCAAACGAACTTCAAAGAGAAGATTATACCCAGACACTAGTACTGTACAATGTAATGTTTATGGTCAAATTTGTTCAGATTTTCTGGCACTGGAATCCAGGTCAGATGTGCAGAAACAAAGACTAGTTATTAAAAGGGCTCCTGCAGTTACATCAAATAGTCGTGATGGCATATAGCAGTAGGACAAGCCAAAACTGTACTCCAGTTACAACTCCTATGGAGGCTTTGGCAGTAAATGGAAGAGTTGCAGCTATTTGACTTTTGCTGGTTGTAACAAACAAATACAGATATAAAAGGAGATAAGTGGCTTTCCAGTCAATAAAATATAAAAATCCCTTCCATTGGTTCATTATACCATATATACAATACACACATGATCATTTCATAAAAGATAAAAGAAATATTACTTCAGCATATATTGACTAATCATAATTATTTATTTTTGACATCCCTCCTTTTCCTAACATTCTAGAGACTGATCTCTCAAAACAGTACCTTGAACTAAATTCTGGGATTACGAACTTCAGCCTTTGCTTTTCCTGCTTATTTGATCAAGTTCCTCAGGTTTAGAAAAAAGTGCAATCAAAAATTCACAAGTATACTTACATGTTGGTGTCAGCAGTTATGGGACTTCTCTAGCTTAAACATAGGAATACTTGTCAGAAATAATATTACAGAAAAATACTTTTATAACTATGGCTCGATAACAGTGTTTGGTAAAAATAGTTAACTAAATTATAAGCTGTGTTCATGCCTTATTTCTAGGTAAAATCATTTGATCAAAGGAAGAATTCTGAGAACAGATAAAAATACTTCTGTAGACAAGTAAGAAAGAAGTAAAAAGAAATTCCACGCAAGAAGTTTTACAGTATTTTTTTGTTTTAAAACTACCCATTCCGTATATGAGCAGCAAATACAAATTTGAATATGCGTTTACTTTTTCAATCTAATGAAGTAAGAGTTACTTCTATTTTAAAAGACAAAAAAGGCAAAAGAGTCAAGGAAATCAGAAAATTGCCCATAATCAGGGACAGAGGCAGGAATTTCTCATTATTAGTCCTAACTGTAAAAGATTCCACAGAACCAGTGATTAAGATATCTTTAAAAGCTAGAACAGCATAATATTAAGTGTACTTCATTATCTCACAATACGTGGTTCTTAAGAATACTTTTAGCCAATAAATAGGTAGAATTACAGTGCAAAACAGTACCTTTCCCAATGCAACTGATTCCTGAATAGGTTACTTCTGCATACACTTCAAAGGTAGTTTCTGGATTTTGTCTGAAAGAAAAAAAAACAGTATTTAGCACATTGAGAATTTTTTTCCAAGTGTGCTTTCAATTACTTAGTCAAAAAGGGTTCTAAGAATGCATACGTTACAATGACAACTTGATAAACTAGATTTCTTGTTTCATAATCTGATGATTTCACATCAGATCTTTCTGCCTTACTAGTATGTAACAAGATATGACTGAAGCTCAGATGAGTTAGTATGAACAGGGTGTCTAAAACTTTTACAGAGAAAAAAAGAATTAAAACAATAGAAATCAAGCACACGGAACCTTTAAGCCAATTCAACTGTTGTGACTAGTCTGCATTTCTAGGTACTCAAATATCACAGGCCTATCATTCAGAACTTTGCCAGAAAAATAAAACCATGCCTTTTATATCAATTTTCAGAATGCTACTCAGATAGAGAAACAACACTTATTTCAGTTCTTGGCCACAATAGTAATTTTGATTACGTGTGCAACTTGCAAAAGCAAGTTCTTTTTATTTCACCTTTACTTTCAAATGAGAAAGTAAATCACCTATGTGCTAAATACAGGGATTTTTTTCAGGAAAAAAAAAATCCTGAATATGCTTTTCTCTTCACCAAACTGAAAACCGTCACATTGTCCAGCAAGGGACAAACAACCCAGATTCCCATTTTCATTACTGTGACCCTTGAGTTCAACTTCATGACACCTATTTGCTCAGGAAACAGGAAAAAAAAAAGAAGCTGCAGTCAAGAGTATGCAAAGTCATTTTATGCATACTTTACTGGAAAACTTAAGAGGCTGTATTTAGGATGAAGACACTTCCCCTCTTTAATACCTGTCAAAATATTTCTCTTTGTCAAAAAAAAGGCCATGCTGAAGAATATTACAAATGGACAAGGTTTCACCTCATGAGACTCCAGAGTCTTAAATCCAGAAAACTGCCAGATGCATGCGAAATAAGGAAATAGGTGCGATAGTAAAAAATTATACCAAATCCAGCTACAAAATGTAAATGAAGCTTGAGGAAAGAGAATTATTCTGCTCCAGAACTGTAAATATACCAGTAATAAAAAGTTAATGACAGAAGACTTAAAAAACCCCTAATATTTAATGTACATCTTCAGTTCTTACTAATATAACTCCATAAGTGACGCTCTGGAATTACATTTCATAAGGAGTATGTAAAGTTAGCAGGTGATTATAACATAAAGCGTATCTTGAGTTAAATTCTTGACTCTAACAATTTTAGCTACTCCAAAACTTTTTATGAGATCAAAGAGAATCACACATTAGACTGCAGTTGTTTACTTACTGAAATAAGGATTTTGTAAGTCTGAACATGTGACATTTTATTCTTAGACTTTCTGGTTAAAACCAAGAATCAAAATTGCA
The DNA here is from genome assembly GCF_000699145.1 of Aptenodytes forsteri. Classification (NCBI taxonomy): domain Eukaryota; kingdom Metazoa; phylum Chordata; class Aves; order Sphenisciformes; family Spheniscidae; genus Aptenodytes; species Aptenodytes forsteri. The sequence continues at coordinate 583,213 of NW_008795382.1, read as the reverse complement.
TAATTACTGCTCTAAATTTATGGCTGCCTGTACAGTGATAATATTGTCTCCTATGTGTTAATGTAAACTATCTAACATTAGAAAATTGTTGAGGTATAATTACTTGTGAATTTCGTTAGCTGCCTTACAGCTAAGGATGAAAATAACGACAAAACCCATGCGTGCGCTAGTATTCTACCTGAATAATAATTTTAAAAAAATGAAACTCATCTTACGTAGCATCTCAAACCAAACATGTCGAGGAGTTCAGCCTACTCTTCAGAGAATTTCTATTATTTTTAATCCTACTTTAACACCAAAAGGGATTAAACAAAACATTTCTAACCATGCCACGGGCCCACTTAGTGTTACTCAAGTGGCTCTAAGCCAAACCCCACACCTTTTAAATTGACATAAAAGCTACCATTGGTTTCAGTAGCATATGATCACACTCTACAGTTTTACAGAGCACCTCTCAGGAGCAACAATGGTTCACAATTCAATTAATGTTAATTTAATTTGCCACCAGTTCCAAACTGATTTGTCTTAAGTAGCCATTTTTCAGAAAACTACATTCATAAGTTATGAGAAAAATAAAATCAACAAATCAACTATTATTTTCCAGTATAAACCGAACTTGCATAATTCTCTCTGTGCTACTTAGAGTTGCTGCATATAATCTGCTTCGAATATTGAGATTCTTAGCTACATTCCTACAATCATGGTACAGGATGAGGGTGAAATGATATCCACGTAACACCAAAAATGTATTTTTCCTTTCATACATATTGCTGTGCAGCCTTATCTTACCCTCCTTGTTTTTGTCTTTATTTTTAGCACCCTGTTTCCTTAATTAAAAGTTTATAAATTTTATAATATTTTACAGCTAATGGATAAAATAACAAACACCTTTTTAGTATTATGTTAGGGTCTGTGTTCAAATTCTTTAGTGAAAAGACTGTATAACACAGCTGGCAAGAGCACATACTACATACCAAAACTTTAAGACAAAAAGACATCACATTTTGTATTTTAACATTCCATGACAAATGCCCACTTATTTCTATGAACAGTGAAATTAAAGTAGCTTTGCCAAGTCAGAAACTTACTATTAAAGGCTGCATTCAACAAGCTAACACCTCAGTATGAGAATGAAGTCATTGTTGAATTCTGAATATTTTATAACTTTTCAGTGGAATTAAGGAAACAAGTCACTATGAGACTTCATACAGTTCGCAAATATAGCATAAACATGCATCATAATATGTATATTTTGCAGTCCATTTTTATGACTATTAAACTACCCTGCAGACATCTAATGCCACCTGTGCATTGTATTGAAACCTCAACACACTGAAATCATCCACAACATTATAACCTTAAACACACACACACACACAGAGTTTTCTTTCCTCCCAATAACCACTTAAAGACCCATGGTCAGTTATCAAGTGAACATACAGATGCAATAAAAAATATACACAGGACATGTACAAAAATACATAGCACCCCATCTACTTGATAACTGGATAATTTCAGAAGGAAATGCAATACTTTTCTGTAAATAGAAATTTAGGAAGGAGCTCTATGAGAAAAGAATGCTTTTGTGCTAAATGCTAGTTGTATGAATTACTTCAAATCTCTCTGATGTAGAAATAGCTTTAGTATCAAAGCAAAGAAATTAAATTTTACATTGAAGTAATATCTTAAATAAGATATTTATTTACCTTTACAATCAAAATTATTAGTTTTTACCAAACTGCAAGAGATTTGTACAGAATAAAATTAAATAAAGTCCTTCTCCAAAGCTGTATGTATGGAAGTACATACCTTACATATCTAAAGCCTATTTCAATTCTGTCAGCAGCATTTTTTTCTACACATAGGAAAACTGAATAGCACTTATGACAGAAAGTATCATTCTACTTAAAAATTGAGGCATAAGAGAGGAGCCTGACACTGATAATTAGTTGTCTGGTAACAAGACTAACTTGCTCAACTCTTGCAGAAAAAACTTACTAGCAGAAATCTGTAATTGCTAATTCAATTCAGAAATTGCACCTCAATCTCTGATTAATTTACAAATATTTAACTTTTTCTGCCTGGTATTCCCTAAATAGATATTACATTTCAGTATATAGCAAACTTTATGTTAAATATCCAGAAGCATTCCCAGATTAGTATTAGGGATCTCTTCTGTCATCACTGAAATACAACCACCTCTGGAAAGGAACATGCCAAGTTTTTTTACGGTGCAATGCAATTCTGTTGAACAGATTGATATTGACACATTATTTAAAAAAAAAAAAAAAATTCCATTCTTTCTTGTAACGTCTTGAGTACTGAAGGCTACCAAGAAGTGATAGCAGCCAGGTTAAATAGATTAAGATTAAGATCTTAAAATAGATTCCTATTTTACGTTACCTCACTGGCACAGAGTGCCTTGCATGTACCATATGACATGCCCCAACATGAAGCTTAATCCAACAGTGTAACCCAATACTCAATTTACCTTTTTTCGCCTGCAGCTATACACAAGCCAAAAGCTTACAGGATTGCTGGCAACTTCTTGATTTCTTTCACTTCAGTCTGATGCAGCTACTTTCCTCTAAGCAATCTTTCACTCAAATGACTCATTACTATACATCCATCAAAAATATAACTGACACATATCTCCAGGTTTCATGCAGAGTATATCACAGTATGTGCAAGTGAGTATGTGCCAAGGAGTTTAATATCCCTCATAATTATCAATCTATAGCAAGAAGCAAGAGATCTGACTACTGGATTTTTGCTAGGGCTCCAACACATATTGGCGATGCCACTAAAGGAGACATGCCTCAGTATACCCAATTATAAAATAGTTCTCATTCACGCTCCCACCTGCCCCAGTAAGGGAGCTACTTATCAACTTGAAAATCTTTGCTAGATTAAACATCCAGCTCAGAACAGCAGAGCAGAATAGCCTCTTACTCAGGCTCTCTCATTCTTTACATATTTCAAGATTGTTTTGAAATTTTGTCCTTACTCTACTTGGGCATAGTGTTCTGTCCGAAGTGGAAAAAAGCAATTTATTAATTGTTGCTCAAGGCAAAGTTGCTTAATCACACAACAGACAAAATGCTTTCTCACAGAGTCCAAGAGGAACGAAAAGTAATGGTTACATGGGGTTATCACCTATGTTTTCCTGGTGACAGAGACAGACTTTGGGCTTCGTCTGTAATCTTGAAAGATTGCACAGAAAAAGCCCTAAGGTCCATTGGCTGTAAGAAATACTTCCAACTGCTACATCTCCTCACTGATACCAGTGAGGCTTCCAGTTGAAGCATCTTATCTGAGTGATTACATTCACATTCAGCAAAATGTATGCAAAGTCAAATTAGCAATGAAAAACCCAAAGATGGTAAACACAGCTTGTGGATTCAGTATGTACACAAAAGAAACTACATTTTAAGTGAGCGTCAGCCTTTTAATAGGTTTAAGATAAGGTCATCATAAGAAGTCATTTCAGATCATAATCTTGAAGTGACCACTGCAAGATCTGGAGGTGCAAGTTACAGATATAGACTGCTCTGCTGTCTAAATAGTAACAATGTTACATTCTACCTGTATTTGAATGTAAGCTAAGAGTTTAACTAGTTTCTCAGACTTTGATTTTTTGTAGCAACAGTTGAGAACCCATATACCAAAAAAAGTGCAAAAATTATCCCCACAGTATCTCCCGAAGAAGGAAGGTTGCTTTCTGGAACCAACCAATCACCTCAGTGCTATCATTAAAAGCACTCATTATCCACTTACATTTTCCTAAAACACCTGGCTGAATAGACACACATTTATGTCTATCCAGCCTATGGGCTTGGAAACATGAAGATGTGTCATCACACTAAGGACACTACAACCTATGTCTCCTCCAGTCTCATATTCAAGTTAAACAAAAGAGGTGAAAAGTTAAAGCCCTATGTAATCTTGAAGAACACTATGTTCAAGAAGGAAAAGCAATTGCTCAACAGCACCTACTGAAAGTACTGAGTAAAATACAATCTAACTGGATCTCTCCACTCTATCAGACCTTTCATGGACAAAGATGTCAGCACTGCCTGCTTGGTGATAGCTTTATTACACCTCTACCTGTCTCAGAGGAACTGAATTTGCCTGGAATGGCATATGAATGAACTGAGATCTTTAAAGTGACAATATCAAACATACCAACAGGGCTTACCAATAAATCAACCCCCAGTTTTATGAAAATTAAAAAAAATATTGAGGGCACGGAGCTGCAGGCCCAACACATTAATCACTTGCACTGCTCTTCGCCTTCCCCCAAAGCCCCTTGCTAATGCACTTTCAAGATATCATAGCTAGACTACCCATCCTTACTTTAGCACACTCTAACCTAGGCAAGGAGGCTTTGAACTCTCTCGACCCCACCACACCCCCAAAACAGACGTCACCGGTTCTGGCAATGAAGACTTTCCCATTCCAGCAGCCCCAATCCTCCTTACGGCCTGCACCGATAAAATTCAAACTGCCCTCACAGCCTGGCCCTACGCGCTACCACACGGAGAACTGAAGACAGGGAGAGAGAGAGTAGACAACAGACCAGGTTTGGGCTTGAGGGCGGGAAACGATACTCTCCTCCCCTCCTCAGGGCAGGGGGGACGGGGAGCTCCCCGCCCCGGGGTCCTGCCGCCGAGTTGGGGTTTGACGGCATGGGGCCCTCTGCCCTGCCGCCTCCTCCCTCCCCGGCCCGCGAGCTGGCCTGGGGGGGGTGGGAAGCACTCTTCCCCCTTCTTTCTCCCCCTCTTTCTCGCCCGATCCCGAGGCCTGTAGGCTCGGCCGGGGTCTCGCCCGCGCGGCCTCACAGGGAGCTGGAAGGAGGGCGGGGAAGTCCCCTTCTCGCTCTCCAGAGCCCTCCCGCTTTCCTGAGGGCCTGCAAGCGGGGCTGGAGAGCTCCGGGGGGCACTCACTTGATCCTGGATCCCATGGTCTCTGGGGGGCCGCATAGGCCCGGG